>NC_134091.1:107617687-107812687 GCF_000715075.1 Nicotiana tabacum | reverse complement strand
GATGGTTCAAATAGCTCTGTATGATAAATTTGGACTTAGGAGCATGTTCGGAATTTTATCTGGAAGTCCGTAGTTAAATTAGGCTTGAAATGGCTAAAACAAGAATTTAAGTTTAGAAGTTTGACCGAGGTGTTGACTTTTTGATATCGGAGTCGGAATCCAGTTCTGAAAATTTTTATATCTCTGTCATATTATTTATGACTTGTGTGCAAAATTTGAGGTCAATCGGACTTGATTTGATAGGTTTCGGTACCGAATGTAGAAGTTGGAAATCTTAAGTTTCATTAAGCTTGAAGTGGAGGATGGTCCGTGGTTTTAGCGTTGTTTGGCGTGATTTGAGGGTTCGACTAAGTTCGTATGATATTTTGAGACTTGTTGGTATAATTGGTTGAGGTCCCGAGGGGCTCGGTGAGTTTCGTACGGCTAACGGATCACTTTTGGCTTTTGGGAGACTGTTGATAGCTGCTGGTATTTTTCTTCTAATTTATTTATACGCGATCGAGTAAGTTTATTTGCGATCGCGTAGGCTTAATTTGGGCAGATGGAAATTTATTCTATGAGATCGCATGGGCATTTCTGCGATCGCGTAGGTTGGGCCAGTCTGTGAATCGCGATCGCATGGCGTTGTTTGCGATAACGTAGGGGAAACTGGGGAGGAGCTGGTCCACACTCTTAATGCTTCATGATCGCTTGAGGAGGTTCGCGATCGCATAGGTTTGCGAAGTCAGTGCTTCGCGGTCGCGTAGGACTTTATACGATCGCGTAGGGTTATTTTCTGGGCAGTAAAATTTGTGCTACGCGATCGCGTGAGGAAGTTCGCGATCGCATAGAAGAAATCACTGGGCAGAGAGTTTAAGTTCTGAAAATGGGACTTCGTCCGATTTTCCACTTTTAACGATTTGGAGCTCGGATTTGGACAATAATTGGGAGATTTTCAAAGAAAATAATGGGGTAAGTGTTCTTAACTCAATATTGGTTAAATTACCTGAATCCATCACTGTTTTAATCATTAAGGTCCCGGGGGCCTCGAGTATGTTCTGGACGAGTCGCGGATCAATTCAGAGCTTTGTTGTATTGCTGAAGGGCCTGAGTTATAGAGCATCGTAGTCGCAGGTGTGATGCCGCAAAAGTGGCCAGGCAAGTGCAGGAGTGGACCCTGGCTGGGCAGTGCTGGAACCGCAGATGTGGTCGTTTTTCCGCAGAAGCGGCACTGCACCTGAGGAATGGGCCAGCGCAGAAGCGGAGGTTGGCCAAAAGGCCTGGGCCGTAGAAGCGGGCAAAAACGCGCAGGTGCGCAAACGCAGAAGCGCTACATGGGGAGCAGATGCGAGGGCTGTTGGGTTGAGCTGGAGCTGCACCTGCTATGGATTTTCCGCAGGTGGGGAGCCGCAGAAGCGGCTGTTGGACCATAGGTGCGAAGGTCGGGTTGGGCAGTGTGTTTCTTTAAAACGAGGGTTTGGCTCAATCCCACTTCATTTTGTCTATGAGAGCTGATTTTGGAGCACTTTTGGAGTGTCATCTTCATCAACTATTATGGGGTAAGTGATTTCTTCACATTGTGAATTAAACATACGATTTATATATGGATAAGGCATGAAAATTTGTAGAAATTTGGGATTTTTATTAGAAAGCCTAGAAATTATATATTTGACTTCGTGGTGTAACGGGTAAGGTTTATCTTCAAAAAAATTTAAAATCGGGACACGTGGGCCCGAATGTTGACTTTATCGACTTTTCGAGTGGAGTTGGAAATTATTTAAATTGATTAATTATGGGTATTAGAATATATTTTGATTGGTTTGCACATTGTTTGAATAGTTTTGGATCGACGGGCTTTGGTTGAGGTGTTAGAGAGGCCTTGGAGCCGGTTATGAAACTTCGGAGCGAAGTAAGTCTCTTGTCTAACCTTGCGAGGGAGAAACTACCCTTAGGTGATATTTATTGCTATGTGCAACTAGTTGTGGGTTCTACGTACGTACGAGGTGACGAGAGTTTGTACGTATATAAGCATCTTTATGTCCAGGTAGACTTAAGATTCTTATCATGTAATATTTGAATTATTTGAACTCATTTTGCTGTCTTAATTAATTGAAGTCATAAATTAAATTAATTTAGAAATAAATATATGTATACTAGGTCAAGCCTTAACACTTTGAATTGTGGGCGAGTTATTTGAGAAACGGTAAGGATTATATCCATTTTGTACTCATGTACGACATTGTAATCACGTGCCTCGTAATTCGGTAACTTCCTTTCTTTTCTTGTAGAGCGGGCCGAATGCCTCGACAGTATATAGATGCATCTATGGTTCGTGCCGCTCGACCCTCGGTAGTGTACACATTATTCTGGATCGGACCGAACGATCTCGGCAGAATCGTGCGTTATATTGCTAGTAGTCTGAATATTCACGAGTTAATCTCTCCATTGATGCCCAACATTATACATGGTATTCCTTATTAATTTGATAATGACACTTGTCATCTTTCTGAGTCGTTAAGGTAGAATACAAGATCTAGAAATTCATGCTTTGAAAGAAGAAATTGAAAGATTATGTAACTTACAGATTTACCCCATCATTGTCGTATGCCTCATATCTACTTATGTTTTATTACATTGTTATATTGAACCTTTGGTAAGTGTCGATGTCGACCCTCGTCACTACTTCTCTGGGGTTAGGCTAGATACTTACTGGGTACGCGCTGATTTACGTACTCATGTTGCACTTCTGCACTAAATGTACAGGATCTGACAAGTTCTATTGATGATCACCTTGGCGCGTAGGCGCACCTGTTGAGTAGACTTTATGTGAGCTGCATTTCGGGCTACGCATCGCAGTCCACCGAGTCTCCATTGTATTGTTTATTTTATTCTGTCTTACTACATTCGGGACATGTATTGTATTATTATTGTACTCCTTAGAAAATACGCATGCACTTGTGACATCGGATTTTGGGGGTTCCTACTGGTTGTTCGTTATTGTAGTTCACGTGATTATTATCCTTTAACCATGTAAATTCCATTTTATACTATTTATGTAATGGAGATTATGATCTCGAAAATAATAAAATGAGTAAATAAATTGATAAATTAATATTGGCTAGCCTGACGGCGGCGTTAGGCGCCATCACAACCTATAGTGAATTTTGGGTCAAGTTTGGTAATACTTTTTGTTCATCGTTCGATGATCATCTAAAAAATCATATTTAAAATTAAATATGATCGTCAAAATAGTTGTTAATTTAAAAATTATAATTTAATTCAACATACGGTAATTTTAAGGAAATAATTTTTTTGTAAAGGGTATAAAAGTTGATTAATATTTTGAGAATATTTTAGTTGATCAACATACCAATATGAAGTTTGTGGTAATATGTAGATATTTACACAATTATGTCATTTATTAGGTAATTACAGATAAATTTCCTAATAAAATTAATTGATAATCTAATAAAATGCTAACTAATATGAGAAGTTCACTAATAATTCAAAGAAGAAACCTTTGCGCTATCAATATATATGACTTAAAATATTAATTCATTATCTAATAAAAATACTAATTAATATGTGAAGTTCACTTATAATACAAAAAAAACAATATAGATTTGCACTACCAATATATATGACTTAAATCCTATTCAAAACCCTTCAGGTAAAGAAAGACATTAATAATAGCATGTTTGATCAAACTTCTAAAATCAGTTTATTTTTAAAAATGCTTTTCAAAAAATTACTTTTGATGAGAAATAGTTTGTGTTTGACTAACTAATTTGAATAGTATTTTTGAGCAGCAGTTAATGTTTGGCCAAATTTTTTAAAAAGTACTTTTAAATGTATTTTTTTCTAAAAAGTGTTTTTCAAAAAAATACTTTTAAAGAGAAGTTATTTTTTCTATTTCTCAAAAATTACTTCTGCTTCAACTCAAAATTATTTTTCAACACCTTAACTTTAAAAACAAAATACTTTTAGCCCCAAAAAATTACTTTTGGCCAAGAGGTTATTAATAAGTCCCGTGACTTTGCCTTTCAAGGCTATTTATCTGACTTGACTACAATTGTAATTGAATCTGCTTGCGTTAAGGAAATCGTGCTTTCATAAACTATTTAGAACTAAAAAGTTTTTTACTACTTATTTTTACGGAAAAGGGCCAAATATACGCCTATACTTTCGAAAATGGTCTAAAAATACCCCTCGTTATATTATTGGGCTATATATACTCTTCCCGTCATACTTTGGAACAAATATACCCTTATTTTGGATGGAGTGCCACGTGGCAGCACCAGATAAAAATGATCCATTTTCTTTTTTTTTACCCGATCCGTTTTAAAAAGCCCATCACCCGACCCGTTTTAAAATTTAGTATTTTTAAAGTATATATTTTGAAAAAACTGGAATTTATTTTTTGTAAAAACTGGAAAGAAAAAATAAATTGAAAAATATATATTTTTAAGTGTTTTCAATTTTTTTAAAGTATTTTTTTTGTAAAAACTGGAAAAAAAAATTAAATTACTTTTTTTTAAAAAGAGTCCTAAAGCAGTGGACTATATATGCATTAGTTTAAAAAATGAAAATATTTTGTAAAATCTTTTATTTTTTAAGTTTTTACAAAAATAATACTTTAAAAAACTGAAATATATATATTTTGCAAATTTCTTTTTTTTTCCAGTTTTTACAAAATATATATTTTTCAGTTTTAAAGCATTTTTAAAAAAAATATTTTTTTCCAGTTTTTACAAAAATAATACTTTAAAAAAACTGAAAAGACATAAAAATATATATTTTGCAAATTCCTTTTTTTAACAAAAAAACATTCCAGTTTTTACAAAATATATGCTTTAAAAAAACTGAATTTTAAAACGGGTCGTGTGGTGGATTTTCTAAAACGGATCGGGTAAAAAAAAAGAAAGAAATGGGTCGTTTTCATCCGGTGCTGCCACGTGGCACTCCATCCAAAATAAGGGTATATTTGTTCCAAAGTATGACGGGAAGGGTATATATAACCCAATAGTATAATGAGGGGTATTCTGTCACGACCCAAAATTTCCACCTCCGCACCATGATGGCGCCTAACATTTCACTTGCTAGGCAAGCCAACGTTAGAATAATATTAACCAATTTTAAAATAATTTTTAAATTATTAATAATCAAATAAACAAACGCAGAAGCAAATTTGAAATATAGTCACAAATGCACGAGCTTCTAGAATAAATACAAATAAAAGTTTGAATAAAATAAAGTTGTATGGAAATAAACACACATGTAAAGTAAAATAGACGGGGACTTCAGAACTGCGTACGCCATGCAGTTATACCTCAAGTCTCCTCTGGTAGCTGAAATCCGAGCAAGTCTATGGTATGCCGCCGGGACCAACTACAAAATCTGAACAAGAAGTGCATAGTGTAGTATCAGTACAACCGACCCTATGTACTGGTAAGTGCTGAGCCTAATCTCGACGAAGTAGTGATGAGGCTAAGGAGGTTCACTTACATTAACATATACGCAATATTAATAACAACAACAAATAATAGAAATAAATCAGGTAACTCATTTATAATAATTATATCCAACTCAACAGTCATAATCCATTATTATTTCAACCAATTCCGTTGCAGCGTGCAACTCGCTCTCACAATATATTCACATTCAATTCTGTTGCAGCGTTCAACCCGCTCTCCCAATATATTCCTTTTAATCAAGTCTGTCATATATATATTTCAATCAAGTATATATAGATTTTTTAATAAGTATGTTGCGGCGTGCAACCCGATCCTCCAATATTGACTTTTTAATAAGTCTGTTGCGGCGTGCAACCTGATCCACAATATTAACTTTTAATAAGTCTGTTGCGGCGTGCAACCCGATCCTCCAATATTGACTTTTTAATAAGTCTGTTGCGGCGTGCAACCCGATCCTCCAATATGGACATTTTAATAAGTCTGTTGCGGCGTGCAATACGATCCTCCAATATGGACTTTTTAATAAGTCTGTTGCGGCATGCAACCCGACCTTTCAATAAATTTATTATAATCATTTTTGTTGCAGCGTGCAACCCGCTCCTCCAACATATTCATTTACCAATTCTTAGAGAAGAAATTTCCCCAATAAATGAGAATATTAATATAAAATTATAAGACAACAAGCATACAATAATTATGATTTAATTATGAAACAAACAATGACAAATAACAAATTATTATGAAAATCAGGGAGAAAATAAGCAGTTTAATATTTAATATGTTAAATATCAAATAATAATTAAAACACATAATTCAAATAGCATGTAACAATTAATGCAAGAATTCAAGAATTAATATTTGGTAAAGAATAGAAGAGAAACAATTTTTATAATAATTAATTTATGATTTTAAACAATTTATGGTTTTTCAAGTAAGCAGTCAAACAATTAATTTCACGACGTATAGACACTCGTCACCTCGCCTATACGTCGTTCACATGCATTTCACATAACAAATAATTTAACGATTCTATTCTCTCAAATCAAGGTTAACCACAACACTTACCTCGCTTTGCAAATTTCAATCAATTACTCAACCACAATTTTTCCTTTTAAATTTATCTCCGAAAGTTTCAAATCTGTTCACAAACAATTCGATATATTCAATACTAATCATAGAAATTAATTCTATATGAATTTATAAATTTTCCGGATAAAAATCTGAAAATCATTTAAATATTCAATAGTGGGACCCACATCTCAAATCAATGAAAAACTCGTGAAATACAAACACCCATTCCGCTACGAGTTCAACCATACAAAAAGTATATAATTCTGATATCAAATAGACCTTCAAATCTAAATTTCTCGTTTTTGGAAGATTTTAGAAAAATCTGATTTTTCTTCCATAAATTCACTGATTCATGATATAAATGAGTATGGAATCATGAAATATAATCAATATAGGATAGGGAACACTTACCCCAATGTTTCCCGTGAAAATCGCCCAAATATTCACCTTAACCGAGTTCAAAACGACCAAATAAGAAAATAATTTCGGACTCTTCGATATATACACTGCCCAGGCATTTTCGCACCTGCGGTGCCTGGACTCGCACATGCGTGTTCGCATTTGCGAGAAACTCTCGCATCTGCGAAAAATGGCTGCCAGGCGAGGCTTCGCACCTGCGGAGGAAAAATACGCATATGCGCTGTCTTCGCTTCTGGGGACGCGCGGGTGCGTGCAGGTTTCCGCACCTGTGGACTTTTTCCCAGCCATGCCCAGGCGCATCAGCGATCGAAGGCTCGCTTATGCGGTCGAAAATCCGCAGGTGCGATTACAACAGAAGGTAAAATTACAGATTTTGCTTAAGTCCAATTCTTGATCCGATTTCTATCCGAATCACTCTCAGGGTACTCGAGACCCCGTACAAATATACCAACAAGTACAATAACATAATACGGACTTACTCGGGGTATCGTATTACGTCAAACAATGCTGGAATTACAATTCACACCCCGATTCGAATTTTGAGTTTTAAACTTTTCAATTTGCAAATCTCGTGCCAAAATATAGTAAATGAATCTGGAATGACTTTAAATTTGGAACACAAGTCATAAATGACATAACAGAGCTGTTCAAATTTCCAGAATCGGATTCCGTCTCCGATATTAAAAAGTCAACCACGTGGTCAAACTTGGAATCTTTAGCCTTTAAATTGCTAGTTCCTTTAAATGGTCATAACTTGAGTTAGGGACCTCCAAATTAAATTTCGGGAATACGCCCAAGTCCCAAATCACCATACGGAGCTACCAGAATGGTCAAAATACTAATCTGGGTCCATTTGCTAAATATGTTGACCAAAGTCAACTCAGTTGAGTTTTAAAGTTCTATTTCACATTTTAATCCATTTTTCACATGAAAACTTTCCGAAAATTTTTTACGGAATGCGCACACAAGTCGAGAAATGATAAATGGTGCTTTTTGAGGTCTTACAACACAAAATTACTTATTAAATTTAAATATGGTATTTTGGGTCATCACATTCTCCACCTCTAAAACAAACGTTCGTGCTCGAACGGAGTTAGAAAAAAAGTACCTGAGCAGGAGAAAAGGTGTGGATATTTACTCCGCGTGTCCGACTTGGAATCCCAGGTAGATGCCTCTACCGACTGACCTCTCCATTGCACCTGAACTGAAGGATAACTCTTAGACATCAATTGTCGAACCTGCCGGGCTAGAATAGCCACTAGCTCCTCCTCGTAAGTCAAATCTTTGTCCAATTAGACTGAGATGAAATCTAACACATGTGACGGATTACCATGATATTTTTGGAGCATAGACACATGGAATAACGGATGAACCGTTGATAAACTAGGTGGTAATGCAAGCCTGTAGGCTACTTCACCCACCCTTTCAAGAATTTCAAAGGGTCCGATATACCTAGGGATCAACTTGCCCTTCTTTCCGAACCTCATTACACCTTTCATAGGTGAAACTCGGAGCAATATTCTTTCTCCAACCATGAATGCAATATCACGAACTTTATGGTCGGTATAACTCTTTTGCCTAGACTGAGCTGTGCGAAGTCGATCCTGAATAATCTTGACCTTATCTAAGGCATCCTGTACCAAATCGGTACCCAACAACCGAGCCTCTCCCGGTTCAAACCAACCAACTTGCGATCGATATCGCCTTCCGCATAATTCCTCATATGGAGCCATCTGAATGCTCGACTTGTAGCTATTATTATAAGCAAACTCTGCAAGTGGCAATAACTGATCCCAAGAACCTCCAAAATCTATAACACAAGTGCGAAGAGTATCTTCCAATATCTGAATGGTGCGCTCTGACTGTCCGTCTGTCTGTGGATGAAATGTTGTACTCAACTCCACCCGCGTGCCTAACTCACGCTGTACAGCCCTCCAGAAATGTGAGGTAAACTGCGTACCTCGATCTGAAATAATAGACACGAGCACACTGTGTAGGCGGACAATCTCACGAATGTAAATTTCAACTAACCTCTCTGAAGAATAGGTAAATACCACTGGAATGAAATGTGCTGACTTGGTCAACCTGTCCATAATGACCCAAACTGCGTCAGATTTTCTCTGAGTCCGTGGGAGCCCAACAACAAAATCCATAGTGATACGCTCCCACTTCCACTCAGGAATTTCTAACTTTTGAAGCAAACCACCAGGTCTCTGATGCTCGTACTTAACTTGCTGACAATTCAGACACCGAGCTACATATGCAACTATATCCTTCTTCATTCTCCTCCACCAATAATGTTGCCGCAAATCTTGATACATTTTGGCGGCACCTGGATGAATAGAATACCTGGAACTGTGGGCCTCTTCCAAAATTAATTCACGAAGCCCTTCCACATTAGGCACACAATTACGACCATGCATACGCAGAACTCCATCTTCCCCCACAACAACATGTTTGGCATCACCGTACCGCACCGTGTACTTAAGGATAGGTAAATGAGGATCATCATACTTCCTCTCTCTGATGCGCTCATATAAAGAAGACCGAGCGATTGTGCAAGCTAGAACCCAACTGGGTTCTGAAATATCTAAGCTCACGAACTGATTAGCCAAAGTCTGAACATCTGCAGCTAATAGCCTCTCACCAACCGGAATATACGCAAGACTGCCCATACTCACAACCTTTCTACTCAGAGCATTGGCCACCACATTGGCCTTTCCGGGGTGATAAAAATGATGATATCATAGTTTTTCAACAACTCCAACCATCTTCTTTGTCTCGAATTAAGATCCTTTTATTTGAACAGATACTGAAGGCTCCGATGATCAGTAAATACCCCACACACGACACTGTAGAGGTAATGCCTCCAAATCTTCAGCGCATGAACAATGGCTACCAATTCTAAGTCTTGAACCTGATAATTCTTCTCGTGAACTTTCAATTGCCGCGACGCATATGCAATTACCTTACCATCTTGCATTAATACTGCACCAAGCCTAACGTGAGATGTGTCACAATATACCGTATACGATCCTGAACTTGTGGGTAATACCAGTATTGGTGTCGTAGTCAAAGCAGTCTTGAGCTTTTGACAGCTCAACTAACACTCGTATGACCATCTAAATGGGGCACCCTTCTGGGTCAATCTAATCTTAATAGTTGTTTATAATCAGTTACAAAATTGTCAATTAACTTCATGTTAACAAAAATCTCGTTTCAAACCTTCACAATACTAATAACGAGATAGAGGCATGAATACTTCATAATTATTTTACCTGAATTAACGAGTAACATTTAACACAACCTGGGCGGGCACCTATCTCGTAGGTTAAAACTCAATAATTATAGCATGATTTTGGCAAGTATGCACAGAGAATTTCATACAAAAAATTTTCAAATAAGCCTAGAAGGCATGACTTCCTATTAGTACTATAGTACAAATTTAATTTTCACAAGGGAGAATTTAAACACAAGAATTTTTTTTATCACAAGGATCTCATCCTTATATAACTTCCACCGCAGTTCATAGCCTGGTTTAAACATATCAATTTATTTTAAAATACGAGGACATCGACCTCAGTTCTGAATCACAAGTAATATGCACATCTTTCCAATCGAAACTTCCCATTTTATCATTTTAAATAACTTTCGTTAAACAAAATCACAACACATAATGAACCCCATATCGGTAGGACATATAATTCACAATTAGTAATTAGTTATCCAGAAATACATCAAAACATGCCGAAATAAGTACCAGAAAGGCACCTTTAGCCTCACAGATCTTATTAGAGTCCATCATGGAATGATAGGTGTAGTTATCTCTATAAAACCTCCCAATAGAAGTAAACACATAAGTAGATTATAGAACTACGAAGCTCACTCGTAAGTGGAGCACAACAGGATGACTCGTCTTGATACTCAGAACCGAATCAAGTTAAGGAAATTATTCCTTTATTTTAAATCGAGATCGTACCTATAACGACACCCTCTGATGTAACGACCTCCACCATACCATAAAACAAATATAACAACGGCTGGGTCTCCACCTCTAGGACGCCTTCTACTCGCTTGTCCTCCACCCTTAACTGGTCGTGTGGCTGGTGTAGTAACTGCAATGGGGCACATAGCCTGAGTGATTTGATGTAATATGCCTCTCCCAAGTTTGGTACAATTTTCTCATGATGTGCCTAGTATCACCTCATTCATAACAACCCATTTGCGGGTTTAGCTGCTCATACTGAGTTTGTGCCAGTTAACTGGGATAACCATTGTAGGAAACTCATGTCAGTGGTGCATTAAAATAACTTACTGGAGCACCTCGATTAATCTGATGTGCGAACTAGGCTGGCCGACTACCCGAGCCTCCGCCATAATGATTTATACTTGCAAAGTAGAATCCACTAAATTGCCCAAAACCTCGAGACGTCTTGGTCTCATTAGTTTCCTTCCCGAACACGTTCTAATATTTAGGCAATTTCTACCACTAGCGGGAATGAAGTATTAGCCTATAGCTCCCGAGTCATACAAAATTTTACGATCATAATTGAGTCTTTTAATGAGTCTGTGGACTCGCTCTCTGGCTATAGGAAGCAAAGTAGGAATATGACGGGCTAACTCATTGACCCTGATGGCATATTATGACACCGTCATAGTGACCTGACGCAATCATTCAAACCCTACGCGCCATGCATTACAGAGAGTCCGGGAAGAAAAATCTTTCAAAAGTATTTCTGAGAACCGAGCCAAGTGGTCGGTGTTGTATTGGCAGGTCTGCCCTCTTCATAGGCTTGCCACAAACACTTGTGAAGAATTATCTCTCCCAAGGCCAATTTCTTCTTATGTTATGTTGACTCAACACTATTGAGCTAACCCATTTCTTAACATACTCTTCGATTCTTCTTTAGGGTAAACTTTACCCCTATTTACATACAATGATCACAAAAGTAGAGCTCCATACAAACAATTCTTAGTCCAGATTCTCGTCAACCACTATACTTCCTCTGAAGCACCCCAAAATCTGCAACCGTGACGTCCACGCTGAGTAGACCTTCTGTAAATTAATGTTGTTTCTCTAACTCCTTTGGTACTGAAGTATAAGATTATTACGAAGGAGGACATACCGCAAGTCCCAACCTTATTCTCTACAAGATCTCAGGCCTTAAACACATGTAAAATTTGGGAGAACCCTTCAGTATCACATATATACATTTCAGGCCAAAACTGATATAACACATGACTCGCAATCCAATCATTGATAGTGGACTCCCCCACTCGGCGTGAAGTCATAGTTTACCATGTCCGATGGTCCACAATATTAATCTTCACAACTCGTATAAATCAACCAGATGCCAAGATACGTTGCATCCCCCACATTATTCACTAGGTGATCTCTTTATACGTCCGCATCTTCAGTCGGAATCACACATTGAGACAATATTTGAGCATCTCTGGTACCCTCATAATTCATCTGCGGCATCACGAATCGTCGACGCACAACTGATATCGAGTGCGCAATGTTATAGATAAGTAGATACAAAGGAATGTGAGATATAGGTTTCAAACAAAATCAATGTCGCACGATAAGGAATGAAAGAGGTGATGTTGTTCCTAAACTTCATAGCCTCTGAGAGATAAGTACAGAAGTCTCCGTACCGATCCTTCAAACTCTACTAAGCTTGCTCGTGACTCATGAGACCTATGTAACCTAGTGCTATGATACCAACTGTCACGATCCAAAATTCCCACCTTCGGACCATGATGGCGCCTAACATTTCACTTGCTAGGCAAGACAACGTTAGAATAATATTAACCAATTTTTAAATAAATTTTAAATTATTAATAACCAAAGAAACAAATGCGGAAGCAAAGTTAGAAATATAGTGAATAAATCAATAAAAATAACGGTGTTTAAATACCATCCTAGAATCGGTGTCACAAATGCACGAGTGCTTTTAGAATAAATACAAATAAAAGTTTGAATAAAATAAAGATGTGTGGAAATAAACACACGGCTAAAGTAAAATAGACGGGGACTTCAAAACTGCGGACGCTATGCAGTTATGCCTCAAGTCTCCTCTGGTAGCTGAAATCCGAGCAAGTCTGTGGTATGCCGCTGGGACCAACTCCAAAATCTGCACAAGAAGTGCAGAGTGTAGTATCAGTACAACCGACCCCATGTACTGGTAAGTGCTGAGCCTAACCTCGACGAAGTAGTGACGAGGCTAAGGCGATTCACTTATATTAACTTGTACGCAATATTATTAACAACAACAAATAATAGAAATAAATCAGGTAACTCATTTATAATAATTGAAGCCAACTCAGTAGTCATAATCCATTATTATTTCAACCAATTCCGTTACAGCGTGCAACCTGCTCACACAATATATTCACATTCAATTCAGTTGCAGCGTGAAACCCGCTCTCCCAAAATATTCCTTTTAATCAAGTCTGTCATATATGTATTTCAATCAAGTATATTTAGACTTTTTAATAAGTCTGTTGTGGCGTGCAACCCTATCCTCCAATATTGACTTTTTAATAAGTCTATTGAGGCGCCCGATCCTCCAATATGGACTTTTTAATAAGTCTGTTGCGGCGTGCAACCCGATCCTCCAAAATGGACTTTTTAATAAGTCTGTTACGGCGTGAAACCCGATCCTCCAATATTGACTTTTTAATAAGTCTGTTGCGGCGTGCAACCCGATCCTCCAATATGGACTTTTTAATAAGTCTGTTGCGGCGTGCAACCCGATCCTCCAATATACTCATTATAATCAATTCTGTTACGTCGTGCAACCCTCCTCCAACATATTTATTTACCAATTCTTATAGAAGAAATTTCTCCAATAAATACAATAATTAATATAAAATTATAAGACAATAAGCATACAATAATTAAGATTTAATTATGCAACAAACAATGACAAATAACAAATCATTATGAAAATCAGGAAGAAAATAAGCAGTTTAATAGTTAATATGCTAAATGTCAAATAACAATTAAAACACATAATTCAAATAGCATGTAACAATTAATGCAGGAATTCAAGAATTAATATTTGGCAAAGAATATGAGAGAAATAATAATTATAATAATAATTAATTTATGATTTTAAATAATTTATGGTTTTTCAAGTAAGCACGCAAACAATTAATTTCACGACGTATAGACACTCGTCACCTCGTCTATACGTCATTCACATGCATTTCACATAGCAAATAATTTAAGGGTTCTATTCCCTCAAGTCAAGGTTAACCACGACACTTACCTCGCTTTGCAAATTCCAACCATTACTCAACCACAACTTTTCCTTTTAAATTTATCTCTGAAAGCTTCAAATCTATTCACAAACAATTCGATATATTTAATACTAATCATAGAATTAATTCTATATGAATTTATAAATTTTTCGGATAAAAATCCAAAATTTATTTAAATATTCAACAGTGGGACCCATATCTCAAATCCCGGAAAAACTCGCGAAATATGAACACCCGTTCCGCTACGGGTTCAACCATACAAATATTATCCAATTTCAATATCAAATGGACCTTCAAATCTAAATTTCTCGTTTTTTTGAAGATTTTAGTAAAATCTGATTTTTCTTTCATAAATTCACGAATTCATGATATAAACGAGTATGGAATCATGAAATATAATCAATATAGGACAAGGAACACTTACCCCAATGTTTTTTGTGAAAATCGCCCAAATATTCGCCTTAACCGAGCTCAAAACGACCAAAATGTAAAAATAATTTCGGACTCTTCGATATATACACTGCCCAAGCATTTCCTCATCTGTGGTGCCTGGGCTCGCATATGCGAATTAGCATTTGCGAGAAACTCTCGCATCTGCGAAAAAGGGCTACCAGGCGAGGCCTCGCACCTGCGGAGGAAAAATGCGCACATGCGTTGCCTTCACTTCTGCGATTCTTTTGTCCGCTTTTGCGGATGCGCGGGTGTGTGCAGGTTTCTGCACCTGTGGACTTTTGCCCAGTCACCCCGGGCGCATCAGCGATCGAAGGCTCGCTTCTGCGAGCTCGCACCTGTGGTCAAAAATCCGTAGGTGCGATTACAAAAGAAGGCAAAATTTTTAGATTTTGCTTAAGTCCAATTCTTGATCTGATTTCAATCCGTATCACTCTCGGGGTACTCGGGACTCCGTGTGAATATACCAACAAGTCCAATAACATAATACGGACTTACTCGGAGTCTCGTGTCACGTCAAACAATGCTGGAATTACAATTCATACCCCGATTCGAACTTTGAGTTTTAAACTTTTCAATTTGCAAATCTCGTGCCTAAACATATTAAATGAATCCAGAATGACTTCAAATTTGGCACACAAGTCATAAATGACATAACGGAGCTGTTCAAATTTCCAAAATCGGATTCCGGCTACGATATCGAAAAGTCAACCCCATGATCAAACTTGGAATCTTTAGCCTTTAAATTGCTAGTTCCGTTAAATGGTCATAACTTGAGTTAGGGACCTCCAAATTAAATTTCGGGCATACGCCCAAATCCCAAATCACGATACGGAGCTACCGGAACTGTCAAAATACTGATTTGTATCCATTTGCTAAAAATGTTGACCAAAGTCAACTCAGTTGAGTTTCAAAGCTCTATTTCACATTTTAATCAATTTTCACATGAAAACTTTCCGAAATTTTTTTACAGACTACACACGCAAGTCGAGGAATGATAAATGATGTTTTTCGAGGTCTTAGAACACAGAATTACTTATTAAATTTAAAAATGACATTTTGGGTCATTATATATTCTTAGACCATTTTCGAAAGTATACGAGTATATTTGGCCCTTTGCCGTTATTTTTATGTGTTGTGTATAAGTACTTGACGTTAGTCCCAATTAAAAAAAGTCTCTTAAAATTAATAAATTAAAGTCCGTTTTCCCAACTAATTAAAGACACATTCTTGCTTTTCCAATCCTTATGGAGATTTATTTGAGTTGCTAAAAGATAGTAGTAAAAATATTTCCTCGAATATAAAATTCTATTTGAATTCAAATTCCTAAATATTTGAAAAGTTTTAACTATTACAATTTTATCCAACATGTATAGAAAAATAGTTCAATATTTTAAGAATATTTTGATCAATCAACATTATATTCATATTTTTATAATAATATTAATCTCTATATTCGTGCGTTGCACGAGAAATGCGTATTGAAAATAATAAACAATAATCTCAAATAATATTATTCACCTTCTCAAGGTTAGTTACATAATTAAAAAGATACATGAAAATTTTTAGTGCGCATATTTTTAAGGGTAAACACATGTAAAAGTGGATACTCTATTTCATATTTAGCTGTGCCTAATAGTCAAAATTTTATTGTTAATTTGATTACTTTGGATTATGTTCATTAATTTTATTATTATGACTAAAATGAGAGTGTCTTTATTTTTGGACTCCTATATTAAGTATATTTCTATAATCTTTTATATGCTTTCTTATTTAATTATATAAGTATTAAATATTATTTAATGACTATCTACCGTTCGATTTGAGTTAAATACTATAAATATTTTAAATTGGATACTTGTGTTAAAGTGGACTTATTTCTAGATTTTGAGTATCTAATATTGAGTTACATATATATGAAAATTGGATCGTATCTAAATTTCTTTTTCATATTCATATTTTTAGAATAATATACTTGCTCCGCTCCATTTTATATTGCATATTTTTTTAGTTCGTTAAAAAAAGAACGACATATTTTTATTGGTAAAATGAGATAATATTTTGAGAACATTTTGATCGTTCAACATTTAGCTTTCTAATATTCATGTGATTATAATAACTATCATATTACAGTTTTTTCACTTATCACATTCAACTCAACCATGAGACTAACCGGAACCTGCAATAATAAAGCCAATTCTATCGTATATTAATTATCCAATTTATGTTTTAAACAAACTGTATAAATCAAGGTTAGCAAACTTCGTAACAACCAAATATAGAATATTAAAGCTAGAATGACAACATGTCAATAATAAACCTTGTTTTCATATACCAATTGCAAGAAATCACTTACTATGTTTACGCAGACCATACACAGCCATGCAGAAATTTAGTGCCAAAGTTCAAAACTCATAACCCTCTGGAACGACAAGTTAGTGCTCTTTGAGAAAGAATCTAATTTGTGTAATTATAGGTTTATGAATAGAATGTCAAAGTAGATTAGTATTCGAAGTCCATATAAGTTCATGTTAGCTAAAATTTTAGTTAAATTCAACGTCTACTGTTAGGCAAAGTCAACATATTACTATTTTATCCAACATGGGATTATCTTTATAACAAATAATTTAATGCTCTAAGGGTATAAAAGTTCGTCAATATTTTGAGGGTATTTTTGTCGTTCAACATTTAACGTAAAATATTCGTATTTTTATAATAATAATAATATAGATATAGATAAATAGATATAGATAGATTAGTTCCTACGTACTTGCATTGCACGTAAATTTTAATTTAATTATACTACATGGAAAAAAACAATTGTAACGCAATTGACTTAGTACAAAACCTCATTGAATTGGAATTTTTTGTTATATATATATATATATATATATATATATATATATATATATATATATATATATATATATATATATATATATATATATATATATATATATAATTGGAAAATAATATCATTCGTTCTTTGAATGAGAGCAATAACCTCATTGAACAATAGTTTTTGTCAGATCTCCGTAGATCATAAGCTTATTTCTCGTGTGTCCAAAGATGAAGATGAAATTCTAATTTATTTATTTTTGAATGTGGACCAAATTTAAAGAATACATATTTTTAAATCTGTATTCCTTTGTTTTTCCTCGTTATATTAGAAGCAAGTTATTTAATATTATCGAACAACATCTTCTTATGATATAGAGATAAAATATATAATTGGAGAATGACATCTTTTTTGTTATGGTTTCTTTTCTCTTTCTTTTTCTTTTTCGTTTTAACTATATATATCTATAAGGTAGGGATAAGGTCTGGTACATTCTACTCTCCCCATACATCACGGTGTGGGATAATACTGGGTATATTGTTGTTGTTGTATCTATGTCTATATTTATATCTATATTATATTAAAAACAGGAAGGCCATTAATAAAATATAATATCGATTATTCTTTTTTACTTTTTAAAAATAAATTTCGCATTGGATAAAATAGTCATTTAATTTTTTTTTTCGAATTTTATAATCAGCTAAATTTTGATTACTAATCTTTTCTTATTGAATTAGGTAGGAAGTTTACAAAATAAATATATATTAGTTTGAGATTCTGCATGAAAAATAAATATACCATATATAGAAAACGGAAGTCAAATCTTTTCAAAAATCAATTAAAATTTTGCATATAATAGAACTTTCAAATCCACCAAATTTGTTGTAATAAATCACCGCCGCTAAAGAGAGATCCTAATTTGCAATGGATTCTAATTCAAGAACTCATCCTACCTCGTTGTATTTCTAGTTTTGTCCTTTTCATACGATTTCTTGTAGATATAATTAAGAGTATAAAAATCGATCAATATTTCAGGAATATTTTTATCTTTTGATAATTAGTATAGAACATTCGTGCTTTTATAATAATATAGATAAATATAAATATAGATATAGATATAGATATAGATATAGATATAGATAGATATATATAAAAAATGGAATAAGAATACATAAATTAGTAATACATGAATTAAAATAATTATAATAACGAAAATAACCCTCATGTATTAAATAATTTTTTAAATAAACAAAACACATACTTTAAACCATAGATTATGCAAGAAATAATACCAATATAATGATTATCCATGTATTACTAATATTTACAGTATACTTTTATTATTTAATTCTTACACATTAAATTTTTTGTATTATTAATCCCCACATAATTTATCTCTCACTCAAACCACCCCTAAGTGATAAATTAGATCTATTATATTGTATTGGAATAAAATCATGCGTTAAAAAAATAGAAAAATATATATTTAAGTAATAATCGATATATATATATATATATATATATATATATATATGTATATGTATATATAAAATATATATAAAATATTATATATTTTTACGAATAGTAAATACAATTAGTTTGGACCAATTTTGCCTTGCATTCAATTTCCTTTTCAGAGAAATCCTTTTTCCAATTCAAATCAGAACTCCGTCTTTTCTCTCTCTCTCTCTCTCTCTCTCTCTCTCTCTCCCTCTCACACACAGGCACACACATCTTTTGCATCCTGTAAATTTCCCAAAAGCCCTCTTTTCCAATATTATTTATCAAGTTAAAATCCTTCTGTTAGATCTCTTATAGCTATTCCCATTATTTTTTTCAATTTTTATTGAACACATAGCATTAATCCCAAGGAAATGAAAAGACGATTCAATTCTTTGAATTCCGGGAAAAATCTTCATAATTCCCCTCAATTGCCTCTCAAATTTTGATAGTTTTGCGACTTCCCAAAAAAAAGAAAGATTTTTATGGTTTTGTGTGTATAAGTTTTCTCTGCCTGTGTATTTGCAGACAAGAAAGCTATTTGAATGATACACAATTGAAATCAGATAGTGATTTGGGTTTTTCTTAAGAGGAAGAAATAGAGATTAGAAGGGAGTAATGTCTGGTTCAAAAATGGAGGGGTCATCGGCTCCGGCGATAAGGCGAGACCCATATGAGGTATTGTCTGTGACAAGGGATTCATCTGATCAGGAGATTAAAAGTGCTTACAGAAAACTTGCTCTCAAGTAAGTCAAACGTAGCGCCCTATTGTAAAGAATTTCGTTTTGTACGTTTATTGTTGTTCGTCAAATTATTTCGTATTGAAATGACATGGGTCCAATAACAATTGGATCGGTCTGTCGAAGTATAAAGTATTTGGTGTTGGAATGAATGGGTTCGAATAGAGCAGCTGGACAAATTATTTAGTATTGGAATGAAATGGATTTGAATAGAAGGAAAAAAGTATCTAGAGGATTCATATATGTAACCCTGATTAGTTTTTGATGGAGGTTTAGTTGATGAATTGAAGTTATACTATCATTATCACAGTTTTGCATGTATGCACTTAAATGTGGTGTTGAGGTGTAGTTGATTCTTTATTGAGTTATTGTTGTTTGAATTTTGCATATATGTATTTAAATGTGGTTTATGTTGAGACTAAAATGTAGTTGTAGCATGAAATTTTGTTGAATTTAGCATTCCAAGAATTGAAGTTAGTAGTTTGACGGTTGACGTGTTTTGGTAATTGGGTAAGAGATAGACGATTGCTACTTACTTGTATAATAGTTTATTGAAGTTATTTTATTGTAACTTAGAATTTCTTACATGGAAAAATTAATTGTGATGGGATGCTAGGTTGGGTATAGAGGAAAAAATGGTTTTAGTGGTGTAGGTGTTGGAAGTTTATTGATTTATCGCCTCTATGCATTAGCTAAGCTTTTGTTCGATTTTTAAAAAAAAATGATAAGCATTTTAATGAAGACAGAAATTTCTTGATCTAATAGTCTCTTATACATTAACTATTTTAGGGACATAAAAAGTCTCTTATACATTAGCCATGTACAACCTATATTGGCAGGTATCATCCGGACAAGAATGCTAACAATCCTGAAGCTTCAGAATTATTCAAGGAGGTAGCATACTCATACAGTGTTCTATCTGATCCAGAAAAAAGGAGGCAATATGATATGGCAGGTTTTGAGGTATTTTGTCCCCCGTCCGCTGTCAAGTACATAATTTTCTTGCAAGTTGGTTTATCACTAGAGTTATGACTTTTGAAGTAAACGTCAATTTTTGTATGTTTTGAGTTACTGTGATCACTATTGGTAAGGTTAGAAACTCGACAGTTCCTTAATGTCCCTGAAGAAATAAGAAAAACAGAAGAGTCCGGTCGGACTTGGCGAAGACAATAGCAAATTTTAGTCAGGCTTTGTTTGGTACCATCTTGAATCTTGGTCTGGCTGGGCTCATAAAGCTACCAGCTTTTAAAAGTTTGTGGTTATATAATATTTTAATTTGTCAGAACTTTATTTTTGGACCAGATCAGCTTTGAGATATTTGAATGTCGTAGATCGCTAAATCTATGGGTTTGTAGATGAGACACTATGATGATTGAATGTATTAGAAAGGACGAGATAGACCTAAGATCACATGCACACAAATTGTCTCAAATAACCTATAATCTCATGGGATCCATGAGAAGTAGCTAAGAACAAAATACAATTGAAGCAAAAGATGCTTATGAAGAAAATATCCACTAGTTGAATTAAGGCTTAGTCATTGTTGGACATTTACATTAGTTCTGCTGTTTGTCAGAAGTTTTTAATTTTGTTTGAGATTTGCATGCCAGTGTAAAGATAAGTTTGAGATTCAAAGGAGCTTTTAGTTTTAAACAACTCTCAGTTTGAGAAGACAAATAATTGAGTATTGGAATGAAATAGTTCTAAACAGAACGGAATGGATGTAAAGGGTTCATATAGTCAACCCCAACTACATTTGGATTGGTGTATAGTTATTGTATCAAGAAAAAATGTGTAGCTAATGTTTGAGCTCTTGACTTGTGGAGCAGAAGATATGCTCTTCCCTTTTTTGGTTGGGGGGAGGGGGGAGAGGGGGGGATAATATGTCAGCTATAGGAGAACTTATAGGAAGAATTCTACAAGGTCACAGAGAGACTCAAACTAAGCAGTAGCTGGGATTTTTTTGCGGGTGTTCTTTCTGCAATTTCTTTTGTGTGTATGCATGGATTTTGAAAGGTGGTTGCCTCTCTCTCTCTCTCTCTCTCTCTCTCTCTCTCTCTCTCTCTCTCTCTCTCTCTCTAGTAGTATGTGTATAGTTTCTTTCTTATGCTTTTTGCAATCTATCCAAATTGTGCTAGTTATTTTTTTAGTCAGGTATGATGTGCATTATTTATTTAGTAGACAGACTCCCAATTGACTTATACACGTGGCAACCTTTTATTTGATTATAGTTCCTATATAAATGCTCACACGCATGTGCCACTTGCCTACTCTCTTGACATTTGATCTTGAAAATTTTAAGGCTCTTGATGCTGAAGGAACGGATATGGAAATCGATTTGTCCAATCTTGGAACTGTCAACACAATGTTTGCAGCATTGTTTAGGTAATCATCACACCAAACTTTGCATTCTAGTAGATTTTTGCTTGGTTTTTGAATTCCTTATCTATCTGATAGCAAGTTGGGTGTTCCCATCAAAACGACTGTCTCTGCTAATGTTCTTGAAGAAGCTTTGAATGGAACTGTCACAATTCGCCCTCTTCCAATTGGGACATCACTTAGCGGAAAGGTAGCATTTGATTTTCTTTTTCAATTAGCAGGACAATATTTCAGCTGTATCGAGGTTTTTAGCTTGGTTTTGCTGCAGGTTGAAAAGCAAAGTGCCCATTTTTTTGGTGTAACGATTAGCAGTGAACAAGCGGAGGCAGGGCTTGTAGTTAGAGTTACTTCAGCAGCTCAAAGCAAATTTAAGGTACACTCCAGATCTGTAGAATTTTAATGGTAGCTATTCTTGCATGTACTTTGTAAGCAGTGTGTATATCTTCATGTTTTTTTGTGTTTTCTACTTGCCATGGGTTGAGTTATTAAAAAATGAATTTTATGAAATTTCAGCTGCTCTATTTTGAACAAGATGCAAATGGTGGTTATGGCCTGGCTTTGCAGGTACTGCATTTTACAGTTATCAGTTTCCATTGTGAGCTCAAGATACTTTTCGTTGATGCTGAGTTCTTAGTGATTTGAAGTAGGTAGTTACAGATTCATCAGGCTGCTAATGTGTGACATCTTCCTCTATCATTCATTCTCTTGGAACAACGATCCTAAATATCTGAATTTTTGCATTTAGGCACCACAATCCCGTTGCGTCACCTCAACTTCACTCTTCTTATGCTGACTACACTTGCAGTTCATATATTCAGTTTTACTTCTAGTTATCTTAAAACTCTTACTTTAACTTTAACCATTGATGGTTTTGGTCAATTAGCACAATGTCGTCAGCAAATAGCATACACCATGGGACTTCATCTTGTATTGTGTTTGTTAGCTCATTCATAACTAGGGTAAACAAGTATAGGCTCAATGCTGATCCCTGGTGTAAATTCACGGTTATCAGATCCTCCTGTATATCTCCTACTACTGATCTCACTCTGTTGGTTTGCTCCTTTATACATGCCCTTTATGACATTTATATATTTAATATGAACTCCAGACTCCTTTCTTTGATCAACATAACCGTAATGCTTAAATGTATCTCCGCATTTACTGATCAAATCAAATGTTTTAACTAACATGTTGTGATGCACCTTTCATATCTTTTGCTAATGCTAACAAAAAATGTTGCTTATGAAATTTTTCAGAAGTAGAAAATTTGTTAGTCAATTCTAATTCTCAGAAAAATATTTTTGCTTGTTGATTGTAAAAGCTTTTACTGTGTCATAGAAATGGAAATAGTTACTATTTTCACACTGTGTCCCTGATGTCATCTTAGTATCTTTATTTTCCTACAAGTGGTGATTGGGTTGAATTTCACTTGATAATTTTCCGTTAGCTAAGCTTCAAGGCATATGGCTCATGACTTGTATGCGGCCATAGGAAGTTACAGTCAGGGGCTAGCTGTAATAGACGAGGCTGTATCCTCTTAAGATCTCAGTAAACTGAAGTGTATAATTGACGGTATCAATTGACTGCTTTGGAAAACTAGACCTCATTCTAAGGTATAATTTTTTAAATTTTCTGATTTTGAATCTCTTCATGGTCTACAATCTGTATAAGCTGTGAGGCTGCTATATACATTAAGTAAAACTCACTTATACAGAGCAGATACTGGACCTGTAATCCTTTATCTTTAGATATATAAGCTCAACATGCTCAGTAATTACCTCCAATTTGCCTGCACATCGGGGTTGCGTTTTTCACAGTTATCTTTGGAGTAATTCTTCTCAATTTTATGGTCTAAGCGTGCCTCAAACTTCTGTGATTTGTGAGCTAGTCTACTGTACTTTAGATGGACATGTTGTGCATGTCTTGTGTATTCTAACTAAGCAATTGACTGATCAAATCTGATGAATTGTCACGGTATGCAGGAAGATAGTGAGAAAACGGGTAAGGTGACGTCAGCAGGAATGTATTTCTTGCACTTTCAGGTGTATAGAATGGATTCAACTGTAAATGCGGTATGTGAATATCACCCTGTTGGTCAAATTCATTATGCAGTGTTGTCGCAGAGCTAATAAAAAATCTGAAATATTGTAGTTAGCGATGGCTAAGGACCCTGAAGCTGCTTTCTTTAAGAAGCTGGAGGGACTTCAACCTTGTGAGGTCTCAGAACTTAAAGCTGGCACTCACATATTCGCTGTTTATGGTTGGAGCTACTTATTTTGTTGAATACATTGTTTTTTCTGCTGTGAGAAACACTATCAAATTCCAATTGATTCTCCGATGCTTAAATCCTTAAGGCTGAATTTTGATCTGATCTCTCTGCAGGAGATAATTTCTTCAAGCCTGCTACTTATACAATTGAGGCTCTCTGTGCCAAGTCATATGAGGATACTACTCTTAAGCTCAAGGATATTGAGGCTCAGATTTTGAGGAAAAGAAATGAGCTTCGGCAGTTTGAAGTAGAATATAGAAAGGTTGTCAATCTACTTCTAGACAAATATTTATCATGGGTCATTGATTCTTTCGTATATCCTGATTGCACTACTTTCCATGTTAATGTTCACAGGCACTGGCACATTTCCAGGAAGTGACCAACAGATACAGCCAAGAGAAGCAGTCTGTAAGTTTTTCTTTTGAAAAGTCTCTCGGTTTAGTTATTATATGGAAAGGGGTCATATTTATCCCTGATCTATTGAAAATTAGTCATATCTACCCTCCGTTTCACTTTTTGAATTTTTAAAGGCCTACCGTTATGCTTATGTTTATATTTGCCCCTCATCCATTAAGTGACCAGTCCTAACTTTAAAAAAGGGACATGGAGTGCCTAGGATCAATTTTAAAGGATCAAGTTCATTTTATACAAACCCAACCCTAAATAAGACATAGCCCGACCCTTCGAAACCAATTTACCCACTTAGTCAAAGGAACAAGTGAAAAAGCCTAGAATTTTTTTTGGGATTTTACGTTATCCTTCCTATTTTCGTGATATTTTTGTCGAATTAGACACAGCCATTGAAATAATTTCCTATTCGACTTCTTTTGGAAAATCTGAAGAAGTCAGAAGAGATAAAGGCCAATAATAATGAGGAACTAAACACAAGATATAGATTTTCTTCTATTTAGAGATTGGATAATTTCTATAAACGCATATTCAGACTATTTTAGCATGCTAGAAGGAACTCTGAAACAAAAAGAAAGAGCAGCTTTCTGAGTCAGCGAAGGCATTCTTAACTGGCTTGAAAGTAACAAGTAAATTTGTACCACCAGCTCAAACTAGCTTTGACATCTTTTTTAACTAGCTTTGATATTGGTTACTGATGTTGTGAATGAAGCAAACTGGAAATACAAGCATCAAATCCCCTCTCCCGCATCCCCAACACAGTTTCTTCAGTTATCTGAACTGCTTTTTCAGTTGGGGCTGGCTTTGGACCAAACTTAAATTAAAATTTGGACAATGCAGAATGGCCTAAATGGCGCCTATACTTGTGCCACTTTGTCATGCCGGTCCCCAAACTTAACAATTTGCCAATTGAATACTTACACTCCTTCAAACCGTGTATAATAAACGCTTATGACATGAGGTTGCCAGTGCGTGTAATACAATCTCCTACACGTAGGACGCCACGTCAAGAAAATTAATCCACGTAGGGTCCAGGTCATTTATTATCGCCACATAGGAAAATAAAACGGGAAATGATTATTAACCCCCCATACCCAAATTTTCCCCTTATTTTACACTTACCCACTTAGTTTAGGGCTTAGAAAGTATCGAACCACTTCTGTCTCTCCTCTCTTCTCCGTCATCGTTGCCGGGATTTCCATCATCGCAGTTGTTATCGAAGTTTGTGGGGTAAGTTTCTTCATTTGTTCTTCATCTTTAAAGAGGGAGAAATGGGTTGGTTTCCATGTTCTGGATCATTGAAGCAGACCTCAAAGAAGAGGAAAAAGAAGAAAGCCTCGACTAATTCGGTCCAACTTGGTTATGGTAATTAATAAATCTGCATATTTATCATATAAGCAGACTAATTTGATGATTCTCTGAGATGGGTTTGTTGTATTATTGTCAAAATTCTAGGTTTTTATGCAATTTAAAGCTTCAAGTTTTCAACTTTTAATGAATCTGTGAAATGGGTTTTTATGCAATTTAAAGCTTCAAGTTTTCAACTTTTAATGAATCTGTGAAATGGGTTTGTTCGTGAAATTTTAAGATCTGCAGCAACTCCATAATAACATAAAGGTTCCTTCTTCATTGCTGAAGGAGAAGACGCTGCAGCAGCTTATTTCTTGCCGGAGAAGAAAAAAATCGACCTTCAAAAGAAAAGGAAGATGACAGAAATTGATGGGCAATGAAGAATCCCAGCAAAGAAATTCTATTTTTCACTGTTGAAGATAACACGAGAAAGAAGAAGGCATCGGATTTGGATAGAAATCAGCTTTAATAATGTTCAACAATGGAGACTAAGGTAGAAAGAAGAAGATGGCTGTTAAATAGGCCACATTATTACCGTTAGGGCTTTTTCAACTGCCCTCACACTCCTTATAGGCGTGTGAATCACGCACTAAAGCCAAATATGACACATAGGATCGGCCTCCTGTCATAAGCGTTTGTTATACACGGTTTGAAGGAGTGTAAGTGTTCAATTGGCAAATTGTTAAGTTTGGGAACCGGCATGACAAAGTGGCACAAGTATAAGTGCCATTTAGGCTATTTTGCCTTTGGACAATGTTGAGGGTTCTTTGCTTACCTCCTTCCATCATTGATACTCGCAGTCCATTGGTGTTGGATGTGATAAAGCTTAGAGTTATATCGACCTTGGTATGATGTGGGTTGGTGGTTTGGAATTTGGAGTAGAGTATGAGAGGAAAGATATGTCACCAACTAATTTCTCTAAATTGTCAAAATGGAAGGAGAAAATAAAAGGTACAGCATTAAGGGGAATCGGTCGGTCGGGTTATGTTTTATTTGAGGTTGGGTTTTTATAAAATGAACCGGGTCCTGCAAAATCGATTCTAGACACTCCACATGTCTTTTTTAAAGTTGGGACTGGTCACTTAACGGATGGGGGGCAAATACAAAAATAAGTATAACGGTAGGCCCTTAAATATTCAGGAAGTTAAACGTAGGGTAGATATGATTTATTTTCAATAGTACAGGGGTAAATGACCCTTCTCCGATTATTATATTACGCAAATGTCCTCGTATTGAGATGGTATGTCCAAATTCTTTGCAACACAAGTCGCTTGGCTTTCATTTAGTGGCGTGGGAAGTGTTACAGCAATAGATTTTCTCAGATTTTGCTATAATTAATGCATCTCTTGTTTGTTTAGATGCTACTTCACTTTTTCCTTGTATTATCTGATAGTTCCTGCATACTGATTAAGTACTACTATTTGTAAAGGTCGATGAGATGCTGAAACAAAGAGACAGCATCCACTCTTCGTTCACAGTTGCAAGGTCCATTGCTAATTTAAATGGCAGTGGGAGTGGGCATTTCAGTAACGGAAGTAGCAGTAAGGTCCTTGATGAAGATTATAAAGCGGATAGTCCAGGAGAAGATGGCAGTTCAGATTCCAAGGACAAATCATCAAAGAAAAGATGGTTCACCCTTAACCTCAAAGGATCTGATAAAAAGAACTGAAATGTTGGATGGTTATTTATGTTCTCTACGTACTTCCTGCAGAGTTTCGAGTTATAGAATTGCTGTCAAGGCCACAAGTGCATGTATTGTGCTACTGGAAGAAGTCTCTTCATATATTCTTTGCTCTATTTATTGGTTGGTCTTGTGCTTCGCCAAGTGCTTTATCTCTCTGAGGCATGTGAGGTTTGAAATATAGGTTCTATTTGTGTTTGTATGCATTATTCTTGTGCTGTACCATAATCTCAACTAGGCTTATCTTCAGTTGTCAATCCATACAGATTATAGAATTCAGAGGTATTGTAATTTCCGCCAACGAACACATTCTATTTTTCTTTTCTTTTTTGTCACATGTGAAATTGTAATGTTTCAGTGGTGGGTATATCTTATTCTTACAGAAAAAATTGAATGTTATGGAATTGGATGTTGTGATTCCCCAGTTCTTGTAAACTTACCTTTTCTCAAACGTATGCAAGTTCTATTTCATCTGTCATTGTCTTTCTGGAGATCTGTCTTGAATTTATTTACTTCAGCAATTGATTGTGGCATGCACTTACCCTCAAAACACTAAATGAACCTCAGATTGTGTTGAGAACTATTTTGTTCACTTACTTGTGCAATCATAAAATGCACCTCGTTTGCTCCTAATATATAAAATATCCACATAGTTACCTTCTACTAAAGAACTAAGTTTCTACAATTTCTGCCTCATTATTACATGTGGAAAGCACAATACCATCAACATATACAGCTAAAAGATTCAATAAGAAGAATAGTTGATTTGACTGATATAATTCTAGCTTTATTTTCATTTGAAGTTTAAACATAAGTTATGCAGAGTTTAATACTAGAAATCAAATGCACTTATTGATTGGTATAACAGAAATGTATTATTTTCCATGTAATAGAATATGAGATGAGAATGTGTATTAACAATACATAGATAGAGTATCTAAAAATAAATATATCCTTAAATTAGACAATTTGTATATTATAATTCATGTATTGTGTTTTATTGCATAACAATTCATGCATTATTATTTATGAAATAATAATCTCTGCAATAATATCATTGAATAAACAATTTAAGCATTATAATTTCTACATAATTGGACTGTAAACCAAATAAATTCCAAATGTTTAAGGGAAAACTATCCAAACTGTCACTACATAAATAATTTCAACCAAAACTAGCCCAAAACAAAATATCTACCAAAAACAACCCAAATGTCATTTTGTGAACACATTTATTTTTCTAAAACACAAAGATAGTTCAAACTTTTTGAGACTTCAACAATATTGCAATATTCTAATTCCTTTAAGTTGAAATTTAGAGAATCAAGCACCTTAACTCGATATAGAAATCACTATTAAATATTAGTCTGTTGGATTGGGTCGAAGGATTAAACTGAAACGTAGTGGACATCTATTGAAGTTTACTTAAGCTTGAATTCAAAAATTTGGGTTTTCGAAATTGGAATTTATTTCGAGTGGGTGTTCTTGGAATAGATTTGGTACATCGTACAATTTGGTGGAGATT
Organism: Nicotiana tabacum; assembly: GCF_000715075.1. Classification (NCBI taxonomy): domain Eukaryota; kingdom Viridiplantae; phylum Streptophyta; class Magnoliopsida; order Solanales; family Solanaceae; genus Nicotiana; species Nicotiana tabacum. The sequence continues at coordinate 107,783,333 of NC_134091.1, read as the reverse complement.
TTAGGTGGTTTGAATTGAAATTTGAGCCAAATTTGAAGTACAGAAGATGAACATGGACGAAGATCATATGTGTCTCACATTGTGTATCATTTGCTTATTACATATGTATCAAATGTGTATCGCATATATAACCATATACTAGTCCTATGATATGCGCGTTGCGCGTGTATATTATCTCAAGTGGTATTAAAAAATATATATAAATATTATATTAAAATATTTTGCCTGAGTTATAAAATAAAAGTGCATGTTCCTTAAAATGATGAATATTGAGCCTTTATACACCACTTAATAAAAGAAGAAACGCCACAAGAGAAGTTCTCAATCATTAGTCAATACATTCAACTCAGATTGTAATTTTATTTTATAATAAAATAGATATAAATTAGTGCTTGATAAGTATCCTATTAATCATTACAAAATTTATATAGAAATATATCTCTCTTTTTCATCTTTGTAATTTTAAAATTCATTAGGTAATGTAATATCTCTCTTTCTCGTAATTTCGATTCATTAGGTAATGGAAGTATCTTTAGATACAGTTTATTTATCTTACTTTAATATATGGTTAAATATATTTGTAATTGTTGATTTCTCACTACATTTAAAGCATTGTTATATAATCTATCACTATCCTCTTATCAGTTTAGTCTGTACAGAAAAGAAAGAAATTTAATGATTGAGCGTGTCTTTTGACATGACCTTTTATCAGGTTATACCTAAAATAAACATGACAGTAGAATTAGAAAATTCTATGATCAATACAAAAATAGAAGAAAAAAAAAAAAATACATATACTATCTTCACTCTAGTGTTTCAAAGAATCTGGAGAACGTATAGACGTTAATGAATTAATAGACCATAACAAATAGAGAATCAACCAACAAATAGATTTTATAATCAATGCCTCTTGACGTATCAATACTTTGAAGACACAAAGTTTCTATATGAAAGACACACAAGAGTTTAACATAGACAAAAAGATCAACTTTTACTTCATAAAGAAAAACTAAAGTTGCAAAAAAATTGTATCCGAAATTTACGAACCTGATCAAGAACTAAATGATCATATGATGATTTGGTTGGACAAAACCAATTCTCATGTAATAGCTTTATATGCTAGACTTTGATGAGGACTCAACAATCGTATTTTTTTTCTTCTTCTAGTTGATACTACTTGATAGAAGTTGTTTTTGTACTAAATTATTCACAAAGGCAACATTTCTGTAGAATTTTATATCCAAAAAAGACTCCAAAACGTTTAAACCTAGAAGAATTATAAAAATTAGGGAAATAATTAAATGTTTAATCCTAAATATTAGGAAAATAATTAAATATATAACTCTAAATATTAGAGAAATAAGTAAATGACGATTTTGTCCAGTATGAAATCTATTTTTAATAGGTAAAAAAAGCGAACGACATTTCGCTAAGGACCTTCGTGCTTTTAATATAATATAGATACCTGTGTGCGAGATACGTGCATGTAGATGTTTGATACATGTGTCGCAAAAAATTTTATTCATTAAAAAAAACTCAATTTTAACTATGAGTTTTGATACCAAACCAGTCCAAATCTCCTCCAATCTTGCTCAAATTTTGTATATTGACTCATCTATATGTTTTCAACGAATTCCAACCATACCCATTGAAAAAAATCTTTTTTTGCCTAATTTTTTTTAATTGTTGTTTATCACTGATAATGAATTTTAACTCCAAACTAGTCTAACTCACTTTCAAACTTGGTCAAATTTTGTATATTGCATTATCTATATGTTTTTAACGAATCACAATAATACCCATTGAAAAATCTTTTTTTGCTTATATTTTTTGAATGTTGTATATCATTGGTAATTCTTTTGGGCCTTTTTTGGGTAGCATGACTAAAATAGCTAGTTATTGAAAAATAATGTCTTTTTTTGGTACATTCCCGCCCAATGTTTAACGTATTCTGATGTAAAATTGGGTAAAGATTACATTCGGTAGTTTAAATGTATATATATATATATTGAGAACGACTGTAGTGTATTTTTCCTAAGAAATTATCCAATTTCAACTGACAAATTTTAAAACAAACCAACTAACAAACTGTTAAGCACCAGCACAAAAAAAGAAAAGAAACGATATATCTCCACAGCCATAAGAAACAATGTGGAGAAGAATAAATCAAAAGAATAACACATTACAATATAAATCCACCTCATCAACAACAACAACAAACTCAGTTTGATCTCATAAATAGGTTCCGGGGAAAATAGTGTGTAAGCAAATCTTACTCCCACCTTATAGAATTAGAAAGACGGTTTCCGATAGACGTTCGGTTCAAGTAACAGCGAAGATAAAGCAATCAAATAGCAAAGAATATAATACGGTAAAAAAAAAAAAAATGAACATGGTTTTAGGTTTAGGAAATTCATGAGAGAGAGAGAGAGACAAAAGTAATTCTTATCCGGTCCCGAATAACAGGGTTCATTAATTATCAACCAATGCATTGAACTGCTCCAAGAGAGATTCTTGCCTTTGTAATCTCATTTCTTCATAAAACCTTTCAATAAACTTCTCAGCTCTCTCATCAATGAAATCATCTCCCTCAATAAAATCTGATCCTTCTGAAAATTCTCTACCTACTACTGCATCTCCCATAGAAGCTAACCCTTCCAACTCCAACTTTGGGTACCTCATTTTTTCTTCTCCTTGGCCATTTATCAACCCCAAACATTTCGAAATGTAAAAAACAGAGCAAAAATCTCTGTAACTTTTCTGTTTTTTAAGTGACTTTTTCTTATGGTACTGAAGCAAAGGTGTGTTTGAAGGAGAAAATTGGTATTCTTGAACATACCCATAATTGTAATGCTTGAGTAGGCTAAATTTCTTCATTTTTCTTGCTCTTTTCAATGAAATTAGCCTTGGAATTATCGGTTTCCTCATTTTTGCTATGAAAATTGACATGTTTAATAAACTGGAAAGTTTTTGGAAAATAGGCGACCTTTTCTTGGGCATTTTTGACCCTTTTTTTGGAAACTGAAAATGTAAGAGCAGAGCTGAAAGTTCACTCTATAACAAGTGACTTTCTGAGTTTGAGGAATGTTTTGGTTTGGACTTTAATTGTAGGGTTTCTTGGGTATTGTGTGGAGCATTTTATTGGTTTAAAAAGGTGTTTTTTTTTGTTGCAAGAATCTCAAAATGGGGAAAGCTAGGCTGGAAAAAGATTTGTGGTCGGTGTTAATTTGGATTTTATTATGAAGTAGCCGTTAAAGCGCGGCTTCTCTGTAATTCAAATCTGGAGCAGAGAAAAAACCGTATATAAAAATGAAAGAAATTTCGATTCCTTACTCTGGTATAATATAACGTGGTCATGTTAAATGAAACAGGACAATAAGTACAGCTGCGGTTACCTTCGAATCCAAGTTTTGTATTGCTTCATTTTGTAAGAGATCCGTTCCAGATACAAATGGAATGGCAGTTCAATTGTTTTTTTCTAGGATGGTATTTTTTTCAGAAATATTATTACTCTCTTAGATCCCAAATATTAGTCATTCTAATAAACTGAATGTGTTTCAAATATTTGATATCTTTGAAAAATAGAAGTCATTTATTACATTTTTCTAGATAGACATGTTCCAATTAATGGAATATTAATTAAGTAATACACTTAAGAAGAGATAAAAGTTAGTTTTGATAAATATTTTTATGATTAAGGCTAATAAGTATATTTTCAAAAGGTGCACAAACACAATAAAATACATATAATATTAATCGAATGTAATCTCTAATAGTTCGATGTCTCTGAATAAGGATATATTTGACAGTTTGAGCTGATTTGGTAACAAAATAGGTATGTTTGACTCAACTATTACAGGAGTGCTTTAGATCCTTTCGCATGTTTAATGGTAAATTTGAATATTTTCCCTCATAAAAATATAAGAAAAAAATTCACTAGTAAGCTAAGAATGCTACTAAAGGGCCTTATATTTAAGCAGCGGAGCATATATTAGAGCTTGACTCATCAACAAATTAAGAATATATGTTATGTTCCCATAGGACTTATCATCACAAACTCTCAAGTGTTCGAGAGTGAGAAAGAAAATAATTTTTTTATTTTATTTTTGAAAGCCATGTTATTTGTGACGCCCATGATGGAGGGTGGGCCAATGAGAGCGAATCAAACAGGACTGACAGGCTTTTAAGTTGGCAAGTTTTCGAAGAAAGGGTGTACATATCACCTTAGATTAATCCCACGTTGAAAAAGAAAAGAAAAGTAAAGAGTTTTATAAGGCACAACACAAGTTCATATGCTACACACGCTTTTGCATAGCCAAGGGACAAATTCATGAGATCTGTTGGGCCAAAGTGAAAAATACATGCTGAATCTCCCTCAGTACGATGATGGGACAAGCTTCTGAAAAAGGGATGTACTTATCACATTAGGCGAATCTCACGTCGGAATGAGAGAGAAAAGTAAATAACTTTATAAGCTACAAAACAAATTCTTATGGTACGCGCGCTTTTGGAACCAATGGTGGCGTAGTCCAAGAGACAAATCCGTGAAGTCTGTTAGGCCAAAGCGGATAATATGTGCGGAGACAAATCTGTGAGAGTTAATGGACTAAAACAAACAATACGTGTCAAGGGCAGGGCTTGGCCCGTAACATTACTCATCCATTGGTGAATACGTTCTCGTATTAATCCATGAGTAGAGTAAGATGGATCTGTACAAAATTCAAATCAGAAAGAGAAACAAATGAGTTATAAGCAAAAGGTGGATATCCAATTAAAAATAAAAAATAAATATATTAGAATATGTTTTATTTTGTAGTTAGTTATGGAAGAAACGGCTAAGGATGGGTTTTTTCTACTTTCTTGATCTCCAAACATTCTTAACTTTAGATGCCGTTATCATTTGGTTGAGGTGTATGGGAGGATGCTTAAGCTGTCTGTTGAAGAAATCGCTTGGAAGGAACCAATCAGCTCACGATTAAACAATTTAAACAATAAAATAAGAATTTATAAATGTCAATATTACTATCTAAACAGAGTGAAACTTACCTGTATAGAAAATTCGTATTAGCAATTGCCGTACACATCTAAATAAATGCACTAAAATGAATAAAATTTTAAATTATAAAATTCCAATCAACTGTAGTGGCTCATAAATGCGAGATGTACATTGTTGGGGGAGGGAGAAGGGTGGTCAACTAATTTCAAATTGAGTCATTTTTTACCTATAACTTTATGTTTACCTGGTAAGTAGTTTTTAATTTCATGACCTAATTTTGATAAAGAAGTTTAAAAACTAGACAAAAATATGTTTGTTACATGTAATAGGGAGACAGTATATTATTGTAAGACATATAATTAAACTTAATTACTATTCCTATAATTTAATTATCCATTGTATATCGACTAAAATGAATAAAACTTTAAAATTTAATATTTCAGTCACATATTAATTTAAATAACATAATTAATTCTTAAAAAATGTCGAATCAAATCATTTGTCTTATCTTGTTGAGCTTATCTTTTACCTTTTCAAGTTGAATCAAATAGGTCAATAGTATATACGATAACAAAAAGTAAATAGAGATTGTTATACAGAAGCATCGACACTGTAATAGTTATACGTTTGAAATACCCAAAATTTTGTCTTATTAGTTTCTCTTTAATTTGATTATTCAAGATTTGGATCTAGTACTCTTCTGTACTATTTTACATAAGTATATAACATGTAACTAAAATTCGATAAAAATAGATGAATTTGTTATAAAATCTTGAATTATGGTGGATGTCCATAACCCCCAAAGGAGTAATACTAACTACTTTTCTCCATTATCTCGATAACTTTCACTACTATAATACTTATGGGGTTATGATTGTAACTTCATAACCTCCCCATGATCTCAAATGCTTAATGACATATTCAATGACATATTTCTTCACTTTTCATGCCTATACAAAGACCTTGTAATAGATGGAAAGATAACATAATTAAAGAAGAAATAAGAATCTCTCCCCTCTTTCTCTCTATATCTCTTAGCTTGTTTTTCCTTGTTCTATATTATTACTTTAAGCTATATTTCATAACACGTTATCAGCACGAAGTCTCTAACCTCAAGGTTGAATTCCACTTCCGTGTTACAGGCACACGTCTTTCTGCTACAACAATAAGTTCGAGCTTTAAACCAGATAAGTTTATACCAATATTTGGAATAAGCAATGCTCTGGTTATTAGAAAATTTAGTATTTATGTGGCTGCTATGGATGTCACCTTACTAAATTTTCATGAACTAAATAATAGGTGGCATGCGATATACTAAATAATTTACAAAATTAAAATTATTGTTTATTATGTATGCTTATAGTTTTACCTTATAATACGATTTTAGTATGCCTAGTATAATGATTATACATTAGTTTACTGTCAAATATAGTATAATAATAATATTACTCGTAACTATTTTATTTTAATAAGATAAAATATTTTATTTTTATAAGATAAAATATTAGTACAAGAAGTATATACTACACCAAATTTTTCATTGATGATAGTTCTTATCAAATTAACATGTTGAATCATTTTTATATGAAAAACATATAGTTGTAGATAGTAGACAGAGATTTGTCCCCTATTTTTATTTTTTTTTAAATTCCCTAATTAACCTAAAGGTTCTGCTATATCTCTTTGTTTTTCTAGAGAGCATAATACTTAGTTTTCACAAAAGTGCATGGTAACTAGTAGTATTATATTATTCTATTTGATACATCATTTTTCTTTAATGTTCTGGTCATATCACTTTCATCTTGAAGTAAGTTTATTGCAACAAAGACCACATGTGAATTTTCAATATTATTTTATACTTTTCATATATTTGTGTGACACTAATTAATTAGCTGATTTGAGTAAACGAAAGTCTATTGTTGAGAATTATATTCAAATGACATTATGAAGAGTTTAACTCAAGAGGTAAGCATTTCTTTCGTATTTGAAATTATTTTTGTCCTTTGCTATTAATGATATCAACTTCAATGAGTTCAAGTCGCAATGCACCATGAGGGTAAGACATCAGGATCAAGTCCTGATGCTCCATAATAATAAGAGTTGGGTTTGAGTCCCAATTCATTATGGCCTAACATGCCTTTATATTGGTAAGGCATTGGGTTTGAGTCTCAATGTACCATATTGATGATATAATGATAACTAAAGAAAAATAATATATTTTTCATGAAAAGGCATGAAGCGTGTCCCAATTGATTTGCTCCATTCTTGAAGTGAATGTGGTAGTGGTGCATAATAAGTCTAAATGAAGACAAGTGATTGACGAATGAATGTGGGTGTGCCAAAGATGAAAATAATAATAGTCATCATTATGGTAATTATAATAAGGAGAACAATAAGGGTTCTCACGATAATCCTTCAAAAGTGAAGAAAATGTGTATCAATATGATCTGTAAATATGAGGCACGTTAAGATGATTATGGTCCATTCTTTAAAAATGTGACTTGTATATATATATATATATATATATATATATATATATATATATATATATATATATATATATATATATATATATATATATATATATATATATATATATATATATATATATATATATATATATATATATATATATATATATATATATATGTGTGTGTGTGTGTGTGTGTGTGTGTGTGTGTGTGTGTGTGTGTGTGTGTGTGTGTGTGTGTGTGTGTGTGTGTGTGTGTGTGTGTGTGTGTGTCCTATACAGGAGGTTTGAGAGAAGGAAAGATAACGAATATTACTGTGTAGTTACATGAATATGTTATTGGTCGCGTACATGTGGTATGCCGAAAATATTTTGCCATGTATTATAAAAGGTTATTAAAGGCAAAATTAAAGCAAGAAATAATTTTGCTTATGATGATTTTAACCATGTCAATCATTATGATATAATTTTATCCGTGAATGAGTCATTCAACATATCGATGGTGTGACAAAAGATCTTATAGTACAAAATCAATTAAGAACTCCGGAAGAGCTAATTTGTTACAACCCGGATGGGTAAAATTATTCATAACATCAATATTGTAGTAAGTCTCAAAAGAAACTTTTTGAGTTTCAAATATACAAGCCAAAATGGTTGGCATATTGAGACTATAAATGAAAGAAAGATTGAATATCTCCAAATTACTATAATCATACCGGATAAATATAAAAGATTACCCGACTTTTCTTCTATTTGTACTGCACAAGTATAACCACGATGATGGAATCACATGCCACAAGTAAACTAGAGGTTTACTGAAACAAATATTAGTTGGCATGACCGGTTGGCCATCCCGGTTCAATTATGATGCGAAAATTAATTGAGAATTCACGTATATTGAAGAAATAGAAGATTTTCAAGAATTCTCTTGTGCTGCTTATTCTCATGATATACCAATTAAGGTTGGGATTGAATCCCTTAATTTCTGGAACGAATAAAAGATGATAAATATATGGACCCAATCACCTGCCATGTGGACCGTTTACTATTATATGATTTTAATAGATGCATCTATTATATGGTCACATGTGCATTTGTTATCAATTTGCAGTTTGACTTCTGCAAGGTTGCTTGCTCAATGTCACGACCCAATTTCACCTAAAGGTTGTGATGACGCCCAACACTACAGCTAGGCAAGCCAACTAATAAATTAAACATATATCAATTATTTTCAGACTAATTTTCTAAGTAATTTTATTACTTTACTAGCAATATTAAAGAAAATAGAAAAGATGCCGATTAATTTAAATCCAAGATAAAAAAAATCAACTCCCAATTCTACCAATGTGTGTGCCAAGACCTGGTGTCACAAGTGTATGAGCATCTAGTAGATTATACAAAATTTTAAATACTGTCTAAAATAAAAATAGACATAATGAAAATATAAGGAGAGACACTGGTAGCTGCAGAACGGCTCAGAAAGACAGGTCACCACTACGCCTCTGGGCAATGTGGGTGTAAGATGATAGGTCCTCCACTAATACTTACCTCAGGTCCTGCACAAAAAGTGCAGCAAGTGTAGTATGAGTACGTAAACAACGTGTATCCAATAAGTATCAAGCCTAATCTCGAAGTGGTAGAGACGAGATGGCCGACTTTGACACTCACTAAGAGTCAATAATAATAATTGAAATAAAAATAGAATACCTAAATCAACATGTTTCACATAATTAATAATAATTTATTTAACCAGCAGAAAGAATTAAATTCCTTCAAATGCAATAATTTTCAATATATTAATTAAATTCCTTCAATTCCAATAAATTTTTAATTTATCAATTAGCTTCACAAGCTGCAATAAACTATCAAAGTATCGTGTAATTATTATTATTAGGCATGATTTCTGCCGAGATCGTACGACCCGATCCAGAGTATCGTGTACATTGCCGAGGGACGTGCGGGGCGATCCATAGATGCATCTATCCCGCCAAGGCGTTCGGCCCGCTCCACAAGAAAGGAGAATATTTTTCTTATGTACCTCCAGAAGGAGAGTATATTTATTATAAGATCAATTCGAGAGGATAAATAATTTCTTTTAATAATTAATTAATTTAAACATAAAATTAAGCATATGAGATTTTCATCTTTTATTATTTTTCTCTAACAATTCACACAATATATATATCAAATAATTTTAATTAAACAAAGAATACAATTTACACAAGTATTTCATGATTTGAGTCTTAAACTACCTGGACTTTAGCATTAATAGTAGCTACGTACGGACTCTCGTCACCTCGTGCGTACGTAGCCCCTAAAATTAGCAACAATTATTAATTTAATTACTTATGGGGTAATTTCCCCCTCACAAGATTAGACAAGAGACTTACCTTATCTCAAAGTCCACTTTCCGATTACCACTTCGCGTTAAATTCTCAATTTGATGCCGAAAAATCCAAAACTATCCAAATGTTATACAAAATAATTAATACATGTTCAATAATTCGAATTTAGGCTATTAAATAAATTACTCAACCCAAAATGGTAAAATTCTTAAAATTCAACCCGGGCCCACGTGCTCGGATTCCAAAAATTCTCGGATGCAAACGTTACCCATAATCTCAAGAACTCAAATATATAATTTATATCCAATTCCATAACCATTTTCGTAGTTAAAATCTCGTTTTTATAAAAATCTAGGTTTTTCATCTAAACCTTTAGTTTCTAAGATTTACTAGTTATAATCTACCCATAATCTATGTATTTAACTCAAAGTATATAGAATTAACTTACATTCAAGTTGCTAGTTGAACTCCTCTCTCAAAAAACTCCAAAATCTCCTAAAAATGGAAGAAAGGTTAAAAATGGTGAAACCCCGTTTTTAAGACATTCTGCCTGGTACAGTGAACCCCTTCTTCGCGAACGCGGTCAAGGCTTCGTGTTGCGAAGGCCATTTTCCTCAGCCTCAAAATTACCCTTCGCGAACGCGCGAGCCTTTCCGCGAACGCGAAGGGAAAATTGCCCACTGCCCCACATGCTTCTTCGCGAACGCGAAGAAGGAAACCAGAACTGGAAAATCTGGTTTCTCAGATTTAGCTTCGGGCGGTCCGAAACACACCCGAGCCCCTCGAGACCCCGTCCAAAGGCACCAACAAGTCTGTAAACATAATACGGACTTGCTCGAACTCTCAAAATACGAAATTCAGCAACAAATCCAAGAATCACACCCCAAAACCAAATTGGATCAAACTTTGAACTTCAAGTTTCTAACTTTCTCCGAACGCACCGAACCATATTTATACTACTCAGAATGACACCAAATTTTGCGTGCAAGTCTTAAATCACTATACGGAACTATAAAAAGTTTTAAAACTGGATTCCGACCCCGATATCAAAAAGTTAACTCCCCGGTCAAACTTTCAAACTTAAATTCTTGTTTTAGCCATTTCAAGCCTAATTTAACTACGAACTTCCAAATAAATTTTCGAACACGCTCCTAAGTCCAAAATCACCATACGGAGCTATTGAAATCGTCAAATTCTGATTCCGAGATTATTTTCTCAAAATATTGACCGAAGTCAAACTTGGTCTTTTAAGGCTAACTTAAGGAACCAAGTGTTCTGATTTCAACCCGAACACTTCCAAATCCCGAACCAACTATCCCCGCAAGTCATAAATCATTAAAAGCACATACGAAAAGTTTTATTTTTGGGAACGTGGTTCTAAAAGTCAAAATGATCGGTTGGATCATTACACTCAAATTATTAAAGCACAGTTCCAGAATATAAATTATAGTGATTTATCTTGGTAATGCTGGTTTAAATCCAAGTTGGTTTAGCAGAAATTGTATGCCTCCAATTATAGCTAAACCATTGGTTATGAGAACAAAACTCCCAAAAAGAAATTTGGTATGAGATGTATTATTTAATATACAGCAACACTTGTACGCATCTAGCCAAGTTATGAAAAGTTCTCCCTATCACAATCAGTTCAGGGTCAGGAACCAAATAATTTCCATCTAAAAATATGGATGTGCTATATATTTTAATTATGCCACCACAATGCACAAAGATAGGTTCCCAAAGAAGGTTGAAAAATATATTAGTGATCCCAACATTAGGGGGAGAAAATGGGCAGCTGAGAAAGTGATACGTGGAATGAATTATTATGAATAATATAGATCCTCGTACAAGAAAATATGAACTTGAAGTTCAAGTGATAATTCATTTGTAAATTATTGCCAGACGCATTTGCTGACCCAAAGCTAAATGTGTCACGACCTCAAATTCCCTCCGTAGGATATCGTGATGGCACTTAGTCTCTAAGACTAGGTAAGCCTATCAATGCGGAACAACAATAGAAATATAAAATAAATAATCTTCAAATTCACATAATTTCAACTCCCAAAACTCGGTAGAAATAAGTCACAAACTTCTAAGAATTTATCCTCAATGTATCTATATATATATATATCAGAGTCTAAGGAAAATAAGGAAGCAACATAATTATGATAGAAGGGGACTCCGGAGTCTGCGGACACTGGCAGATATACTTCGAAGTCTCCGTACACAGGTAGCTCACTGATGTCTGGACTGGTAGGATGTACCTGGATCTGCACAAAAAGATGTACAGAAGCATAGTATGAGTACACCACAGCGGTGCCCAGTAAGTGCCAAGTCTAACCTCGGTAGAGTAGTGACGAGGTCAGGTCAGGCCCTACTGGAATAATAAAAGACAAGGTGAAATATTTAACAATATAATAAAAATGAATTGACAATGAAAATGAATCAAGTAAGTAGTATGTCACCAATTAACTACGCAAAATAATGACAAATAATACCTCGTGGAAACAAAACAAAATTCTTTTCAACTTTAAGAAAATCACAACAATAATCAAAGGCAACTGCGGCCATAAATCAATATCAACAAAGGCACTCCCAAGGTACCGCCTCGTAGTCCCAAATCATAAATAAATTCACAATATCTCATTTCCTTATATCACCGCGGGAACCTTCACATTTAATTTTAAAGATAAAAATATTTTTTCCGAAATAGCATCCCGCGTTTTAGCCACCCTTATCACACCGCATGACTTCTAGTAGTTCCCCTACTAGCCACGCGTATCAAGCCACCCTTATCTCACCGCATGCGTTTCAACACCCAGACCTTATACCACTGCATGAGTATCAATATCACAATATATCATAATTTGCACCTCAAGTGCCCAAGTATTTCAATTTGCCAAAATATACAACATCAACAATATTTTTCACAACAGGGAGCTCACGGCTCAATCACAATGAGTACAAAAATATCACAAAATATTCGAGAATTAAATAACTTAGCAAAAATAATATTTAAAAAAATTTAATGCGTTGCCTCAGTTCCAAATTTAAAATATCAAACACCTCATAGTAATAATATTTAAATTAAAGAAATTCCACCTTCAAATAATGCACAGAATAAAAGAAACCAAGTTTCATCTAAACAGGTAAAAATAATTAGCAGGAGAAAGTCAAGCAAATTTAAAGTATATAAATCAGATCAATGATGGAGAATATAACAAGATTTAATAATTTAATTAATATACAACAGTGATCTACACAATTTAAAAACATAATCTTTCACATTTAGCCTGTGTACACACTCGTCACCTCGTATACACGACTTTCATCACATTTCAATAATCATATCAATACCAATCCTAGGGAAAATTTTCCCCAGACAAGGTTAGACAAGTCACTTATCTCGACTTGCTCAAATTTAATCAAGTAGTATGCCTTTTTCTCGATTTTCCGACTCCAGTCAACTCGAATCTAGTCATAATTAATTCGATACAGTCAACAAAAATTATAGAATCAATTCCTTAAGAAAATACTACATTTTTCAATAAAAATATGAAATTAACTCAAAACAATCGCCCGTGGGGACCACGTCTCGGAATCCGACGAAACTCACAAAATCCGACAACCCATTCAATTACGAGTCCAACCATACTAGTTTCACTCAAATCCGACTTTGAATCGACATTCAAATGCCAATAATTCATTTTATGAAATTTCTACAATTTTCCCCAAATTTTCATCTCAAAATACTAATTGGATGATGAAAAAAATGATATATTCATGTATGTTAACCAAATCTGAGTTAGAATCACTTACCCCGATGAATTTCTTGAAAACCCCACGAAAAATCATCACAAAAACAAGATCTCTAGGTCCCAAAAATAAAATAATACCCTAGGCCTCGGTTATATAGTGCATTCTCTGAACTCACCATGTTCGGTCCGCACAATTCCAAGTGCGGCCGCACATCCCAGCTCCTGCGGTCGCACAAACATTGTGCGGCCGCACTCTCTTGGTGACTGCACTGCCAGGTTTTTGTATTATGGCCATAACTTTCTCTACATATATCAAAATGATGGCTTCTTTATCTTTCTGAAAACTAGATACAAAGGGCTACAACTTTTGTTTTTAAATCATCTCAAAATTCTTTGTGGATCAAAAGATATAAGATTCCGAAGTTGGACCATCGAATCTGAGAGTTCCTGAGTGCGTCCGCACACAAAATTGTGCGGTCCGCACAATTCCCTGAGGTCCGCACTTTCCTTTTGCCTCAGCACTCCCAAAATGTGTGGTCCGCACTTCCAAAAACCCCTAGAACAATATTAGAGTGCCGAAAAGCCCGTATTCGCTCAAAACTCACCCTGAAACTCACTCGAAACCCCCGGGACCTCAACCAAACATACCAACCAATCCTAAAATACCATACAAACTTAGTCGAGTCTTCAAATCACGTCCAACAATACTAAAATCACAATTCACACCCCAATTCAAGCTTAATGAAACTTAAGAATTTCTAATTTCTACATTCGATGTAGAAACCTATCAAATCAAGTCCGATTGACTTTAAATTTTGCACATAAGTCATAAATGATATAACGGATCTATAAAAATTTTCAGAACTGGATTCCGACCCCGATATCAAAAAGTCAACTCCCTGGTCAAACTTCCAAACTTAAATTACTATTTTAGCCATTTCAAACCTAATTTAACTACGGACTTCCAAATAAAATTCCGAACATACTCCTAAATCCAAAATCACCATACGGAGCTATTGGAATCATCAAAATTCTATTCCGGGGTCGTTTGCACATAGGTGGACATTCAGCTAACCTTTTTAACTTAAGTTTTAAACTTTGAAACTAAGTGTTTCAATTCATTCTAAAATCTTTTCGGACCCGAACCAATTACCCCAGCAAGTTACATAGCAGTTTTAAAGCACAAAATGAGCAGTAAATAGGGAAACATGGCTACAACTTTTAAAACGACTGGCCGGGTCATTATAAAATATCATAATTCAACTGCTAAATAGAATGAGAGAAGCAAATGATAAAGATGGTCATATAAAATAGAATAAAGTCCATGAGGGACAGAGTCCATGGCACGCAAGAAGCGTAATAGACCAATCAGTTCCAAAGATAAAACTCCTTGAAGAAGGAGAGAAGCAAATGATAAAGATGGTCATACTAAGGAGGCAAGTGCTTTATAAGAGCACCATGACATAACATTTTATAAGACCTCATGAGAGAGGCTCAGGTACCTGAAAATAATGAGATCTCGATAAGTTATGTCTTTATTGAGTGATGATGGAACCGATGCAAAATGATCGTCGACGATATTGTTGATATAATGTAGCGCTTAATATTATTAATGTTGACGAGGATCTTGAGCTCAAATCTGTCATGAAATTTCGACAGATAAATGATTGGCCAAATGAAAAATACACAATGAAAATTGACTTCACCTGAAAAATGTGAAGCTGAACGGATTGTCCCAACACCTGAAAGTATAAAGCCAGTGGTGGTATAAATGTGTTCTTATGCGAAAAAGGTCAAGTCGATAGACATAAAGACGACTTGTGACACAAGAAGATTTATAAATATCCTGGCATTGATTATATAGAGACATGTTCTCTTGTGGTGGATGTAGTCATTTCAGGTTTTAATCTGGCAATACATGAAAAACTTGATATGCGTATAATGAAAATCATTAAAGGATTTAAATTGTTCTGAAGCATATTAAGTTCCCAAGAAATTTATTAAATAAAGCTTCAGCAAATTCTTATGCGAATTAGAGCGATCATGGCATACATGATTTGTTTTTATGTCTAGTGCAATTGGTGCACTAATGTATCTTGCTAGAACTATGAGCATAACAATATGCAAGCAAGATATAGTTTTATTCCTATATGAAGATATTGGAATACTATTAGGATTATATTGCGAAAGGAATTCTTGATATTGGTTTGTTTATTCTAACAAATATTGCCAAAGTTTTATTGGTTATGCAAATGCAGGCATTTTCTCAAGGTTGTTCTTCAAAGAATCTATTTGTATGTGAGGGTACTGCCATATTATTATTTCACAAGGCAATCAATTATTGATACTTATTCAACAATGTCAATATACTAGTAACTGATAAATCAAGTCACTCAACACACAACCGGTGTGTGACTTTACTTTGAAGAGAAGACTATAATAATAGTAAAGACGATGATGTTTGTTTATCTCAATTGAAAGAAGGATATATTGAAGGAGACAGAATAAATCATATATTTCATCAAAGTTCTTTATCAGACACAATCTTCACCGAACGGTGAAATAGATGTTTAATGAATTTGTTCGCTTGATAATTTGGTGATTCTATTCAACGAAACATGATCAACCTCAACATTTTAAAAGTTGGTATACAGGATCAGAACACATCATCTAGGTGAAATAAATTAATGTTTTCATCAGGGGGAGGAAAATACGTGATGTACTCTTTTTTCCTTAGCTACGGTTTTATCCCACTGGATTTTTCTGGCAAGGTATTTAATGAGGCAGCAAGCAATGCATATTACATGATATGTGTACTCTTTTCGCTTCACTGGAAATTTTTTTCCATAATGTTTTTTCCTAGAAAGGTTTTAACGAGGCACATTGTTACGACCCAAAATATAATATGAACTTAGTCGAGGCTTCAAACCACGTCAAACAACGCCGAAATTACGAACTGCGCATCAAATCAAATTATGAGTTTTCAAATCTTTCAACTTCTATATTTTGCGCTGAAATGTATCAAATCAATCCGGAATAACTTCAAATTTTGCACACAAGTCATAAATAACGTAATGGAGCTATTTCAATTTCTAGATTCAAAATGCGACCTCGTTATCAAAAATTCAACCTTCGGTTGAACTTTTCAAAAATCTTCTATTTTCCAACTTTCGCCAAAATGCGTCGAATTGTCCTACGGACTTCCAAATTCATATCCGAACATACTCCTAAGTCTGAAATCATCATACGAAGTTACTATCATCAATGAAATTCCATTATGGGGTCGTTTGCTCAAAAGTCAACTCTCCGGTCAACTCTTTCCATTTAAGCTTCTAAATAAGAATTGTTCTTTTAATTAAATTCCGAATCTTCCGAAAAATCAAACTCGACCACACCCGCGGGTTATAATACATATTACGAAGCTGCTCGAGACCTTAAGTCACTGAACGGGGCGTTAATTCCTAAAATGACAAGTCGGGTCGTTACATTCTCCCCCTCTTAAACATACGTTCGTCCTCGAACTTACTAAGAATTATTCTGATGACATTAAATTAGTGAGTGCATTATTTCACACATACTCACGGGTGATTCTACGTCATCGTAAATTTAGCAAGGGCCCGATAACATCATTTCAGTGGAGATTATTTCTTTTTTCACACTTATAAGCCTTTAAGCCAATCCCTTACACTCCAAATAAATTTCAAATTTCTTACATCAACACATGGTATTAGTCTCAACCGGCTGTAGCAATTCGTGCCTATGCACACAACATACGTATGTCCATAACCATATCTCTGGTCATAATAGCTGTTTATAATTAATTTCCAGCATCTTCAATTAATCTCATATTTATCAAAATCTCATTTCAAACTTTTACAACACTGACAGCAGCACGTGAGGCATGAAGACCTCATAATTATTTACTCGAACTAACGAGTCACATTTAATGCCACCTGGGCACCCACCTTATTGGCTAAAACTCAATGTTTATAGTACGAATATGGCTAAATATGCACAAAACAATATACAAGAATTATCAAATAAGCCTAACAGGCATGACTCCCTATTATTACTATAGTACAAATTTAATTTTACAAAGGGAGAATTTAAACTCATAAATTTTTTGCCACAAGGACCTCGTCCTTATATAACTTCCACGGTGGCTTGTAGACCGGTTTAAATATTTCACATCATATAAAAATGCGAGGATCTCGTCCTCAACTCCGAATTACAAGTATTTTGCACATTGTGCCAACTTAAATTTTCAATTTCCTTTCTTTCTTCTTTTCAATATATTTCGTAAACAGTTTCCACAATACATAATGAACCCCCCTATTCCAATAGGGCACATAATTCATATAATTGAAATCAATTATTCCGAAATCACATCAAAACCCACTGTAGTGAATAATAAAAATTACTTTTTGACTTATAGTCCTCAATGGTGCACAAAAATAAAAATGATAGAAACGGGCTAACATCATCAAATCTCCCAACAAGGATAACATATAAATGGGTCACAAAGTTATGAATCTCATCCATAAGCGGAGCATAATAGGAGGATTCGCCTCAAAATTCAAAACCGAATCAAATTAAGGAATATATCCTTTTATAACAGATCAGAATCATACCTGTAATGACACTATCTTGTGTAGTGGCCTCAGCCATACCATAACAAATATATCAACGGGCTGGGCCTCCCCCTCTAGGGCGCCTTCTACCCGCATGTCCTTCACCTCTAACTGGATGTGTACGTGGTGTAGTAACTGCATTGGGGCCCATAGGCTGAGTGTTCTGATAAAATTCACCCCTCCCAAGTCTGGGACAATCTCTCATAATGTGCCTAGTATCACCACACTCATAAAAACCCTTCTGAGGTCGCGACTGCCCATACTGAGTCTGTGCCAGATAACTGGAATAACCACTATAAGAATCTCGTGTCGGTGGTGCACTATAAGAACTTACTGGAGCAACCCGAGTAATTTGATGTGCGTACTGAGTAGGCCGACTGCTCGAGCCTCCGCCATAATGGGTCATAGCTGAAGAGTAAAATCCATTAAACCCTCCAGAGCTTTGAGACATTCTGGCCTCCTTAGACTCCCTTTCCTTACCTAGAACACCTTCAATCCTCCTCGCAATCTCCACTACTTGTTAAAATGGAGTATCGGTTTGCAACTCTCAAGCCATGCATATTTTAAGATCATAATCGAGCCCCTCAATGAATCTACGAACCCGCTCTCTGACTGTAGGTACCAAGATAGGTGTATGACGGGCCAACTCACTAAAGCTGATAGCATATTCTGACAATGTCATAGTGCCCTGATGCAACCGTTCAAACTCTATGCGCCACGCATCTCGGAGAGTCTGGGGAACAAACTCTTTCAAAAACATTTTCGAAAATTTAGCCCAAGTTGGTGGTATTGCATCGGCTGGTCTACCTTTTTCATAAACTTGTCACCACTGTTACGCTGCGCCTGACAGCTGAAATGTAGGAAAGGCAACTTCGCTCACTTTCACAATACCCATGGTGCGGAGAATAAGGTGACACTTTTCTAGAAATCCTTGGGCATCCTCTGAAGCTGTGCCACTGAAAGTAGGTGGACTATACCTTTTAAACCTCTCAAGTCTCTTTTGTTCTTCTTCTGATGCCTCTGGCCTGACCTCAGGCTGAACCGGAATAACAGGTTGTATCGGTACTACATCCGAAACTTGACTAATGTGAACCTGCTCCTCTAGAGTCGTGGTAGGAGTCTAAGCTACTCCCCCAATATGCGAAATATTTGGTGCAACAGAGATCAATCCCACCTGAGTTAATGTACCAAACATACTGAGGAATTGTGCTAAAGTCTCCTGAAGTCTGGGGGTAACAACAGGTGCTTCTGGTACCTGTCCCCCAATTAGAGCTATTGGCGGCTCCTCAACTGTTGTTCTGATAGGTACTCTAGTCGTGGCACGTGCCCTTCCTCGGCCTCTATCTCGGCCCCTGTCACGACCCAAAATCCCAACCTGTCGTGATGGCACCTATCTCAATACTAGGCAAGCCGATAATCTCCATAAATTGCAATTTCTCTTTAAGTTTGAAAATACAATAATTAAATATAATACAAAATCCCACAAATACTGATACGAATACTCCCCAAAACCTGGCGTCACTGAGTACATGAGCATTTAATTATGAATACAAGCCTGAGACCAAATACATTAAATAAGAAGATAGGGAAGGAGAAGCAAGGTCTGCGAAACACGGCAGCTACCTCAGGATCTCCGAAAAATCAGCTGTGCAGAAGAATCAACATCCGCTATGTCCAGGAACACTTGGATCTGCACCCGAAGTGCAGGGTGTAGTATGAGTACAACCAACTCAGCAAGTAACAATAATAAATAAGGAATTGAGGATAATGACGAGCTACACAGTTACAGTTCATTTCCAGTAATTCCAGCAAAGAATATACATGCTTTCAAATCCGGCAGTTTAAGTCAAATAAATTTTATATTGTTCAAGTTCATATAATCTGGATATAAAATCTTTCAGAGAATTTTACAACAATGACAGATAACAACTAAGGGCAACAACAAATGAAAAGCAAGTACAGCCTCTCAAGCAACAGATACTCAACTTGCCACAATAGCTCAACCACTCGGCTCTCAGCCCTCAGCACTCACACTCAATGGGTACTCGCGCTCACTGGGGGTGTACAGACTCCGGAGGGGCTCCTACAGCCCAAGCGTTATAATCTACACGGCCAACTCACATGCTGCACGGACAACACACGTGCCATAGTATCAATATCAGGATTCGCACAGCCAACTCATGTGCTGCACGGACAACTCACGTGCTATAGTATCAATATCTGGATCCGCACGGCCAACTCACGTGCTATAGTATCAATATCTCACAATCAGGCCCTCGGCCTCACTCAGTCATAAATCTCTTCAGTCTCTCGGGCTTTCAATAATCATGAAATCAGCCCAAACAACAATGATATGATGCATCAATAATGAATAATAGAGACTGAGATAAAATAAATAAGTAAACTGTGATTGAGTACCAAACAATAATTTAGCAGATAATTCAACATGTACACGACCTCTGTGGGTCCCAGAAGTACCAACATATAGCCTAAGCATGGTTTCTAACATGTCTTACAGTCAAATTTTCACAACACATAGAGAGCATATAGCTAACAATAAATTATTCAACTTTACAGTTTCACGGGTCGGACCAAGTCACAATCCTCTCGGTGCATACCCACACGCCCATCACCTAGCATGTGCGTCACCTCCAAAGTAATCACATGATACAAAAATTTGGGGTTTCATACCCTTAGGACCAGATTTAAAACTGTTACTTACCTCAAACCGCATAATTCTTTATTCCGCTATGCCCTTGCCACGAGAATTGGTCTCCGAAAGCCTCGAATCTAGTCACAAATAATTCGTTTCAGTCAATAAAATTTATTGGAATTAATTCCATAAGAAAATACTAATTTTCCATAAAAATCAAAAATTTAGCTCAAACATCGCTCGTGTGGCCCACATCTCGGAACCCGACAAAAGTTACAAAATCCGAAAGCCCATTCAACCATGAGTATACCTATACTAATTTTACCAAAATTCGACCTCAACTCGACCCTCAAATCTACAAATCTTATTTCCAAATTTCTAAGTTCAAATCTCCGATTTACACCTCAAAAACATATAATCTAGTTGGATTATTCGATGATAATTCTATATTATGGAGTAGAAATGATCACAAGGGACTTACTTACCTCAAGTTTTCTTTGAAAATCTATCAAAAATCGCCTCTCCTCAAGCTCCAATTTGCCAAAAATGGCGAATGGGACGAAGTCCTGTGCTTTATAATTCTGCCCAGACAGTCTCGGTCCTGCCTCGATCTTGGCCTTCGATCGTGGTCCTCGATCCTGGGTCTCGATCTTGGGCCTCAATCCTAGGCCTTGATACTGGGCCTCGATTCTGACCCTCGATCCTGGCCCTCGATCCTGGCCCTCGACCCTGGCCTTCGATCATGGCTTCGATCCTGGTCATCGACCCTGCCTTCGATCGTGGCTTTGATCCTAGTCATCGACCTTGTCTTCGATCGTGGCCCTCGACCCTAGGCTCGATCGTGGCTCAATTCTGGGCTCGAATCTAGTAGAAGGAATTTCCAACAGAAGGAATTTCCAGCAGAAGGAAATTGTAGCAGCTGTTGTAGTTCAATTTTTGATCCGTTAACCATCCGAAACTCACCCAATGCCCTCGGGACCTCAACCAAATACACCAACAAGTCCTAAAATATCATACGAACTTAGTCGAGTCTTCAAATCATATCCAACAACACTAAAAACACGAATCACACATAGATTCAAGCCTAATGAACTTTAAAACTTTTCATTTCTACAAACAACGTCGAAATTAAAACTTTTCATTTCTACAAACAACGTCGAAACCTATCAAATCACGTCCGATTGACCTCAAATTTTGCAAACAAGTCATAAATGACATAATAGACTTATTAAAATTTTCAGAATTGAATTTCGACCCCAATATCAAAAAGTCAACCCCCCGGTTAAACTTCCCAAAAATTCAACTTTCGGCATTTCAAGCCTAATTCCTCCACGGACCTCCAAAAAATTTTCCGGACACGCTCCTAAGCCCAAATTCACCATACGGAGCTATTGGAATCATAAAATTTCAGATCCGAGATCTTTTACACATAGGTCCACATCCGGTCAACTTTTCTAATTTAAATTTTCAATTATGAGACTAAGTGTCTCATTTCATTTCGAATTCCTTCCGGACCCGAACCAATTAACCCGGTAAGTCATAAAATAACTATAAAGTATAAATTGAGCAGTAAATGGGGTAACGAGGTTATAATACTCAAATCGATCGGCCGGGTCGTTACACCCGGCCTCTTGCGGCCCTAGCAGTATGTGCGGGTGTTTGCTCAGCTGACCCGGTAGCACATGTCCTCACCATCTGTGGGAGAATAGAGATA
This sequence comes from Nicotiana tabacum, assembly GCF_000715075.1. Lineage (NCBI taxonomy): Eukaryota > Viridiplantae > Streptophyta > Magnoliopsida > Solanales > Solanaceae > Nicotiana > Nicotiana tabacum. The sequence goes on along the minus strand of NC_134091.1, from coordinate 107,760,769 downwards.
CAAAGGCTCAAATTCTAAATTCAACAAATTCCGCACTACAAGAATGAAGAATTGGAAATTTTCTAAAACTTCATAGCCTCTGGAAGATAAGTACAGACGTCTTTGTACCGATCCGCAAGACTCTACTAGACTCGTTCGTGACTCGTAGAACCTATAAACCTAGAGTTATGATACCAACTTGTTACGACCCAAAATATAATACGAACTTAGTCGATACTTCAAACCATGTCAAACAACGCCAAAATTACGAATTGCGCATCGAATTGAATTATAAATTTTTAAATCTTCCAACTTCTATATTTTGCGCCGAAACGTATCAAATCAATCCGGAATGACTTCAAATTTTGCACACAAGTCATAAATGATGTAATGGAGCTATTCCAATTTTCGGAATCGAAATCCTACCTCGTTATCAAAAATTCAACCTTCGATCGAACTTTTCAAAAATCTTCTTTTTTCCAACTTTCGCCAAAATGCATCGAATTATTCTACGGACTTTCAAATCCAAATCCGAACATACTCCTAAGTCCGAAATCATCATACGAAGTTATTGCCATCATCAAAATTTTATTTCGGGGTCGTTTGCTCAAAAGTCGACTCTCCGGTCAATTTTTTTCAATTTAAGCTTCTAAATAAGAATTGTTCTTTTAATTAAATTCCGAATCTTCCGAAAAATCAAACTCGACCACACCCGCGGGTCATAATACATATGACGAAACTGCTCGAGACCTTAAGTCACTGAACGAGGCATTAATTCTTAAAACGACAAGTCGGGTCGTTATACACATTATCTATGGACATCCAAGGGGGAGTGTTATGAAATCTTGAATTATGGTGGATGTCCATAACCACCAAAGGAGTAATGCCTACTACTCTTCTCCATTATCTCCATAACTTTCACTATTATAATACTTATGGAGTTATGATTGTAACTCCATAACATCCCCATGATCTCAAATACTTAATGACATATTTTTTCACTTTTCATGCCTATATAAAGGCCTTGTAATAGATGGAAATATAACACAATTGAAGAAGAAATAGGAATCTCTCCTCTCTTTCTCTCTATATCTCTTAACTTGTTTTTTCTTGTTCTATATTGTTACTTTGAGCTATATTTCATAACACGTTATCAGCACGAAGTCTCTAACTTCAAGGTTGAATTCCACTTATGTGTTACAGGCACGTCTTTAGACTATAAGATTTAAATTAAATTTTATCGTTACACTTTTGCTCAGTTAAAATAAACACTGAAAATATTTTGATAAGCTAATCATATTTCGTAGTGTAAATTTAAATTATTTTCTTAAATAAAGGTCATATAAACGCGTGAGTTAGAGATGCAATAAAGTATTCATTGCCATCTCAGTTGAATTTCTCTGCCCTATTCCACTTAACCACTTTTAACTCAACCTAATATGTTTTACAAGCGGAGATTGTGGGAGAACGGGAGTCTGATTTTAGCGGGCAATTAATTGGAGGTGACTCGGGATTGTTACATAAATAGCCCGTCAGATTCAATGTTTATTTTTAATTAAGTAAAGGGCGCAAAGATGCGAATTTGACCCGCACCTTTCTTTCTTTTTCTTAGCCGGTAGATATAGATTATACATTTATTATACATAATTATGCATATATCATACATGAATTGTATACATATTATACATTCCCGGCTATTTCTAGTTTAAGAGATAAGGTGTGTTTGGGTTAATTCTTCAAAAAGTATTGTGGCAAGGTTATTAAATAGTACTAAAGGTAAAAATAGGGCTGTATTTTGTCCCGGGCCCGGGCCTTAGTGGGCCTAACGGGCCGGGCCTCGCGGTCCCGGGCTTCGTGGTCCCGGGCTCTGGCGGTCCCGGGCCTGGCGGTCCCGGTCTTCGTGGGCCTAATGGGTGGAACCGGCCCGTGACGGGCCTAAGCCCACATGGTCCTGTGCTTAACGGGCCGGGCTCGTGGGCTTCGCGGGCCTAGCGGGTTTTTTTTTTTTTTTTTAAAGACAATTTCTTGTAGTATCATGGCTATATTAATATGTAGTATATATGTATATCTAATTATTAAAGTGCTTGACGAAAAAGAAAATAACAAAACAATAGTAAAACACTAAATTGTCATGCATAAATATCACTTCTTGATATTATATTGTATCTTATGTATATATATTCTCTTATATATTTTCTTTTAGTATATATATTGTATCTTATGTATATATTGTAGCTTATAAATATATTTTCTTGTAGTATATATATTGTATATTATGTATATATTGTAGCATAATATATTTTCTTGTAGTATATTATATTGTATCTTATGTATATATATTCTCTTATATATTTTCTTGTAGTATATATATTGTATATTATGTATATATTGTAGCATAATATATTTTCTTGTAGTATATATATTGTATCTTATGTATATATATTCTCTTATATATTTTCTTGTAGTATATATATTGTATATTATGTATATATTGTAGCTTATAAATATATTTTCTTGTAGTATATATATTGTATATTATGTATATATTGTAGCATAATATATTTGCTTGTAGTATATTATATTGTATCTTATGTATATATATTCTCTTATATATTTGCTTGTAGTATATTATATTGTATCTTATGTATATATATTCTCTTATATATTTTCTTGTAGTATATATATTGTATCTTATGTATATATTGTAGCTTATAAATATATTTTCTTGTAGTATATATATTGTATATTATGTATATATTGTAGCATAATATATTTTCTTGTAGTATATTATATTGTATCTTATGTATATATATTCTCTTATATATTTTCTTGTAGTATATATATTGTATATTATGTATATATTGTAGCATAATATATTTTCTTGTAGTATATTATATTGTATCTTATGTATATATATTCTCTTATATATTTTCTTGTAGTATATATATTGTATCTTATGTATATATTGTATCTTATAAATATATTTTCTTGTAGTATATATATTGTATATTATGTATATATTGTAGCATATAAATAATTCTAAGTATAGACAAAGAAATATTGCGAAAAGAAGCTCATGGGTAGAAGCAATAAATTTTATTACCAAAAAATGACATATCTTTCTTAGTCATCCTTCCCCCAATGGAATGAGCACAACAAGGTACTAATACCACCATTAGAAGGAAAAAAACTAAGGAAGATGTGCCAAAATACAAGTTACATATTATTCTATGTATTATCTCTAACAAATCTCATAAATCCTTCAAGGTTCGGAGGAGGTTGCGTTGGTGGTGGTGGAAAAGAAGCTTGTTCATCACCACTTCCGGGCGAAGCCGAATCCTCCGTAAGTTCCGCTATCATTTCTTCATAAGCTTCATCTATCGCCGGTTGTGCTTCTGCAATTCCAAAGTTTCTTCTTTCCGAGCGGATCCAATCTCTAAACAATACTGATTTTTCCAAGCTATCCCTCATAGACGCTCTATGATCACCTATTTGCAGTCTTGCTTGACTGAAAGCGCTCTCTGATGCAACAGTTGAAGCTTGAATTGATAAAATATCCCGAGCCATCCTTGCAAGAACAGGAAAATGTTTTTCCCTTGCCTTCCACCATTCCAAAAGATCAAAAGAGCCGTCTGGATTCTCCTTTTCAAGTCCCTGAGACAAATAAACTTGAAGCTCATTTAGATGTGAAGTTTCATCATAATTTTCACCTTGAGACCCCCTGAACTCCGTCCAAGATTTAAGAGCTTTTAAGCCCGCAACTCTTTTAGAGGATTGTGAGCTAGACGAAGTAGGGGTTGGAATAGTTGGCCTAGCATGCTCTAAGGCAAGTTGATAAGCATTATAAACTGTTTGAGCGTTAATCTTAATTGAAGCTTTTGCATCTGCAAGTGTCGCAATTTCCTCATTTGAAAGATCTAAAGCCTTATAAATATTTGAATACCAAAAATGAGGACCTCCCAATTTCATTGTAGGATTTAGCATTGCAGCAAGACCATAAATAGGAGGGATAGGAAAAAATATTTTTTAAACTTTTGTTTCATTTCATTTATAGCAAGTTCATAAATATCCCCACCCTCACTAAATTCAACAAACAAATCAGATAGTGCTGCAATATAAACTAAACAGTTTGAAATAGTAGGATAATATTGCCCAGAAAATGCATTTGTTGCAATTTGAAAATGTTCTAAAAAATCTAAAAGAATTTTAACATTAGTCCAATCTTGAGTGGTAAGCATTTCATCATCATCTTCACCACCTACCCGAGAATTAAACGTTGCATTAATTGGGTTTCTATATTCATATGCTACTACTAAACTTTCGTACATACAATTCCATCTAGTCGGGCAAGGTTTAGGAACCTTTCTTTCTCTAAGGCCATATTCATCACATTTTTTAAAATACTCTCTAAGTCTACTTCTACGGTTTGAATAAAAAAGCCAATTAAGAGCCATTCTAACCTTTTCAATTTCTATGTTTAATATTCGCATACCATCACCGACAATTAAATGATAAATATGACAAATACATCTAACATGGAAAATATTAGTAAATGCAGGATTTAGTGTTGTTGTAAGCATGCCTATAGCACTGGTGTTACTAGAAGCATTATCCATTGAAATTGCCATTATTTTATCGCTAAAGCAAAAATATCTACAAATATCTGCAACAGTGTTAGCTATAAATTTACCTGTGTGACGCGAATTAATTATTCTATATGCAATTATGCGTTTTTGCATTATCCATTCTTCATCTATCCAATGACTTGTAACAGTTAGGTAATCACAATCATTACCACTTCTACCAATATCAGTAGTAATAGAAATCCGATTAGGTATATGAGTAAATAAATAACGCAAATATTGTTCATATTCATGTTTGAATTTATAAATATCACTCTTAACTGTTGCGCGAGGCCAACCTTTATAAGTAGGATTAAACACTCTTCTAATATAATGAACCCAATTAGGATTAGAAGCAAAAGTATAAGGTAAGCACATAACAGTAATCATCTTTGCTAATTCTTCACGATCTCTATTTGGATCGTAATATAAAATACCTCCAGTGACAGTGTTAATTCCTGGTTGAACTAGATTTGAACCTGTACTAGGGTTAATCGCAGAATCTACACTTGTCCCCTCTAGATGCGCTTTCATTTGAAAAAATCTAGCCTTATCTCTAGGGTGTGTTTTTATGTGCCTAGTCAAACTACCTGTGCCGCTACGGTCTCCTACATATTTATGCGACATTAATTTCCCACAAGTTTTACACTTAGCCTTATTTTTTTCTCTTACTTGAGTAAAAAAATTCCAAACTAATGATGTTTCTAAGCGTTTAGCAGGTTCTCTATTAAAAGTAGGAGTTTCTACAGGTGGGTCGACCGGTGCATCACTTGGGTTATTAAGAGGACTAGTAGGTGTATCATCTAAATCCGGTGCTTGAGTTTCATCATCATCCTCATTTTCCTCATTATTTTCTAAGATGGTTTCATTAGGATAAAGAGCATTCATAATTTCATCATCTAATCTATCACCTGGTGCAACATTATGATAAAATTCACTATCGGTAAATTGAAAACAAGGGTGATCACTATCAAGAATTACGGAAGGAGGAGGACGTCTAGGTTGGCGACTACTTTCAACTTGCTTATCTTTTCTAGGTCGGGGAGCCGGGGGAAGGGTAGTTGGTTGGCCACTACTTTCACCGGTTTTATCTTTTCCTTTACCAAACATTTTTTTCAAAGTAAATGCCATATTAATTATAATTATGCAAACTAAACCACACAAAAATATATTATAAAAACGTAAGAGTTGAAACGAGTTTACCGGATTGCCGAACAACTTCTTGAAAATTGAAAATCGTTGAACACTTGAAAACTTCAATTCAACAACTTCACAATTTTTCACGAAATTTCAACAATAAATTAAGTAATTGTAGTAGAGAGATTGAGAGAGATTGAGAGATATTGAGAGATATTGATGAATTGGTGAATAAAAATGAAAGAATGAGGGGGTATTTATAGTTGAGAAATGGGGAAAAGTGTAATTATATAAAGTTTGGGGTTAAAATAAAGTTTGGGGGCCAAATGGCCATTTTTTTAACTTAAAAAACGGTCATATTTTCAGCCCAAACGGCTAGATTTTAAATATGGCCGTTTGATTTTTACCGTAAAAATGCAATCAACAACTTTTTTTTTCCTTTACTTTTGTGTGTGATAAGGACAATGATAATCAATATCTTGCAAAAATGCGTCTATTATTATTATCACATTTTTATTGTCATTGTTGTCGTTATCATATCTTTAGTGCTATTTGTACATCATGTCTCTTTATAAATTTTAATTTGCAAATTTATGCTGGTCCTCAGGAAAATAAAAAACTTTTTGCCCAAGATTAACATCTTCAGTTTCAACTTGACGTCACAGGTTAGTGATTTAATTTATATTGCACGATTACTACTTGAGAGGTCAATTGATTTTTTGATAAAGCTTTTTCAAAACCTTTTTAACTATAGAAAATTTTATATATTCTAATACAAATTGGTTTCCAAAAAGACAATACGTCTGGATTGACATTAAAGAAAAAAAGTCAGAAGATTTCTTATTCTCCGAACGTTCCTATATTCTTTTTGAAATTGTTGAAAAAAGTAAAATTCAGACATAATTCAATCTCAAAAACTCATGAGGTAAGATTGTTCAATATTATATAAGGAGAAAGATAATTCATCCCAAATCTCAATAAGCAATGTGCTACCCTTAATACAACCCCACACTAATGAGGACCCGAAAATTTAAAGCATGAATAGTATAATATGGGCCCCAATAATTGGTAAAGAAAACTTGAAGTGGATGTAGCTCTGATACCGTATTAAGAAAATGAATATTGGTCTCAACACAATTCCAAAAGTTAGTTCATTGCATAAGAATTATATATATATATATATATATATATATATATATATATATATATATAAGGAAGAAAGTCTAGCCTAAAATTATGACAAGTGACAGCGTAGGAGAAAGACATGTGGTAAATTTAGGATAAAGTTAGTTAGGTTAGTTAATAATTAATTTATTTTTTAAATTTGAATTAAAAGTAATGAAATATCTAAAAAAAATTGCATTTTTAAAAAATTAGGTTACCACAAGGATTAATATTCGAAAGTTACAAAAAAGAAACAAAAATCAAAAACGATTGTGTGGAATACATATAATTTAGCAGACTTTAATGATAATTAGTTTATTTTTTGAATTTGAATTTAAAATAATGAAATATCTATTTTTTACTTTTTTTAAAAAAAAGTTACCAACAAGGAATAAAATTCAAAAGTTACTAACAAAGAATACAACTCCATTCTTGCACGCCTTCCGTCTAAAATTCTTAACCCTAAGGAGTTGGTGCTTCAAACAACCCACGATGTCGAACAACGATCTCAACTCCTAACCCGTCAATCCTTCTTCGTCGAATTCCCAGTAATATGATCTTGCAGATTTTTAAATCAATTTCCCACTTTTACGATATACACCTTCAATTCTTTCTCTTTTCTGCGCATACCACTCAAGAATTCTGGATTACAGGAGGTGAGTTGCATGATTTGTAATTTTAGAACACTCATTAAATTTCTATAATAAATACCAGATAGATTAAGTACAACTTTCTTTAATATTCAATCCCAAAATTTTCAGAATTAATTTTGATGCTTTTCTGGATTATTAACAGATATTTAACTGTAATTTAGAAAAAGCGACAAATTTTCCACTTCTTTCTTCCTCTCACTCCATGCTTTTCTTCTTTGGTTGTTATATAATTTGTGTAATAGAAATAATAGCAGGCTACTAAGAATTACATTATAAAATAAATATTTATTCTGTGCATACCACAAGATATTGTATTGTGTGTTAATTAATTGATTACACTTTATATTAGTGTCTTTATTTTGATTTACACTTTCGTATCGTCATACTTTTGGAAAATTCGGATCGCGACAGACCTAATAGTCCTTATTCAATTCAACTTATTTTGATGGATGAAAAGGTAATATTTTTAAACTTTAGAATTACTTTTATTTTGCATAGTTTATATAGACTTCAGTACACTACTACTATATACGGAATAGCTTAATCTTTTTGAACTAAGTGAATGGTTTTACAGGGCGACCACATTCACGTAAGTGTTGGTAGGTCTTTTATCCAATATTCAACCAAGAAATTAAGAAAATATATTTGTACATGATGAAAAATTTCGTGATTTGTTCAAATAATATGAGACAGAAGATCAAAGACCACAAGATCATTATTGAGGAAATACAAAATCCACATTTTAACATGTGTATCTTCAAATTTAGAATCTATGAGTACTTGACAAATCCACAAGAATTTGACAACACTGAACTCGTTGGTAATTAAATCTTTCTCATTTTTTTCAGTTTCATTTTACTTTTCATTATTTGTTTTCTGATGATTGTGACATGAAAAAAATCCCAATCTCAGTATGTGATGTATCTGAAAAATGAAAAATGCTATATGAAAAATGCTAACTCATTTCTCAACCAATATGAGACATTTAACATGGATTACAGAAGTACTATACCATATTTTAGTCCAAAAGATTATTGAAAATTAATGATTTAGTTCTCCATATATATTTTTGGGTATAATCATCTGGTATTCAAAAGTCATTGTCCAACTAATCTAGTTTCATATTGCATAGGGATCATTAAAAGAGAAGTACTTCCTACTAGAGGTTTCTCCATTCTCAAGGCTTGAACCTGAAACATCTAGTTGAGGATGAATAGATCTCATCCATCTCACCATACCTCTTAGTGGTAAGATTCTTTAAATTAACTTTTAACTTTTTAGACAAATAAGGACTCAAAAAAATATTTGATCAATACAATTTAAATACAATTCTCTAGAGTCACAAAATTAAAAAAAAAAAAAATTGAATCAAATTTCAAAAAATTATCATATTAAGAATAGACTTATAAGCATCATAAATCATTGAATGAGTTCGCTTCATTCTCTTATTTCTACTAAGCTGAACGACGTAGTGAGACTTGGAAAAACCATATCTAACTTCCAGATTTGAACTTCGACAGTATTGAAAATATAATTCCAAGGTTTACCCTCTTTTTCTTTTTCTTTTTCTTTTTCTTTTTCTTTTTCTTTTTAAGTCTTATTATTTATTTATTTATTTATTATTTCTGCTTGATTTTATATATTGAAAATAACTTTGTTTATGTTCATTAACCAATCGATCAAACTAATCTCAATTTCATATGAATTAGAATTGGCTATATGAATTATTGATACCATTCATTGTATTCGAATCTTCTTCACTATAATACAAATTGCAATATATTTTAGGGCAAATCGTGATTTTCCAAATCTCACTCTTATCTGAACATCAGCAACTAATTAATATCAACTAGTTGTACTGATCCCCCTACTCATATTATTTGCTCTTAAAAGTTTTTGCACACTCTTAGGAAACATATTCAATAAGCACTATAATTTTTTTTGTCTAAATTACGCATGCATCTTTCCTTAAATGTATGTTACGATCCGGCCGGTCGTTTTGAGAGTATTAGCCCCGAACCCTTAGTTATTGCTCCCTCTATGTCATTCGGTAGTTATGTGACTTGCTGGGAGATTTGATTTTTTGTTTCAGAGTGAAATGGGACACATAGTCCCTAAAATGGAAGTTTAAGTTGTAGGAATTGACCGCAGATTGACTTGTGTGAAAACGATTCCGCAATGGAGTTTCGATGGTTCCAATAGCTCCGTAGGGTGATTTTGGTCTCAGGAGCGTGTCCGGATGTTGATTTGGAGGTCCGTAGGTCATTTCGGCGTTAAATGGCGAAAGTTAAAAAGTTAGGTGATTTTTGGAAAGTTTGACCGGAGGTGTACTTTTTGATATCAGGATCGTATTTTGATTTCGGAAGTTGAAACAGGTCCGTAATGTCATTTAAAACTTGTGTGCAAAATTTGAGGTCAATCGGACTTGATTTGATAGGTTTCGGCATTAGACGTAGAAGTTTGAAGTTCTAAGGTTCATTAGACTTGAATCCATGCGCAATTCGTATTTTTAGCGTTGTTTGAGGTCCCGGGAGCCTCGGATGTGATTCGGATCATATTCGGCACTTTTCGGAACTTTGAAGAATAACTGAAGTTGCTGGTTTTCTGAGGTCTGGTTTCCTACAATGCGATCGCGTGTGCTGGTTCGCGATTGCGAAGGCTTTTTTGGGTGAACTGTGTTTTACCCTATGCGTTTGCAGAGAATCGAACGCTGAAGGTTTGATTCACAGCGTTTCGCAAATGCGTGGTGAAGGTCGCGTTCACGTAGAGGTTTTGGGTGCAGAAAGTCACGCGCGGTTGTGCTTCGCGATCGCGTGGCTTCATTCGCGATCGTGTAGGTCTGGGCACTCCCTGTCCGCGTTCGCGTGGAGTCAACCGCGTTCGCATAGGCTATTCTTGTGGGCAGCCTTGCTTTCTTCTTCGCGATCGCGAGAGTTATTCTGCGATCGTGTAGTGTAATAATACGGCATCAGAACTTAAATTTCAATATCGAGGGTTTTCTCTCATTTTTCATTTTCGGACTTTGAGAGCTCGGATTGAGGCGAGATTTTGGGGAATTTTCAGATGAAACATTTAGGTAAGGATTCTTGACTCATTTTTTGATTAATTTACACTAATCTATCATTAATTTCTTCATTTAATTAAGGATTTGGGTTGAGAAATTGGCGGGGGAGGGGGGGGGGAGGAGAAAAATCCTTAGGCCGAATTTTGAGGTTTTGATCGAGATTTTTGTATTGGATTTGAGTAATTTTGGTATGGGTTGACTCGTGGTTGAATGGGTGTTCGTATTTTATGACTTTTACCCGATTCCGAGATGTGGGCTCGGGTTGACTTTTTGGGGCGATTTTTCCAATTCTTACTAAAATCATAATTTCATTATTTAGATTAGTTTCCTATAGTTAAATTTATAGTATGTAATTATTTTTGGCTAGATTTGAACCGTTCAGAGTCGGAAAATCGAGGGAAAGGCCTTCTTATTGATTGATTGAGCGAGGTTTGAGGTAAGTGACTTGTCTAACCTTGTGAGGGGGAAAATCTCCCTTAGAATTTGGTATTGTTGTGATAATTTGTGATGTGTGAGGGCTGTGTGCACGAGGTGACGAGTGCATACACGGGCTAAATGTTAAAAATTCGATTTTATCTAAGTAGTTTCCTTTTTATGCCTTAACTAAGTTACTCTAGCATGTATAGTTACCATGTTTAGCCTAATTTCACATGTCTACTTGTCTTAACACTTATTTGCAACTTGTACTACATGTTTAGTTGAATTATCTGCTTTTCTTGATTTCATATTCTTTATTTAACCGTGGGATTCTTTACTTGAAATTGTTATCCTTGAAATATCATTGTTTCAGTTGTTATGTTTTGGTTTCTGTGAATTATTGTTGAGATGATTGGTTGGTTGTTATTGTTGCACGAGGTTTCTGCCGTGCGGTTATTATTGTTTGCACAAGATTTCTACCGTGTCGTTGTGATTATTGATACACATGCGGTGGTATAAGGTCTGGGTGTTGAAATACATGCGGTGAGATAAGGTGGGTTTGATACGCGTGGCTAGTAGGGGAACTACTAGAAGTCATGCGGTGTGATAAGGTTGACTAAAACGCGGGATGCTATTTCGGGAAAACGATTTTCAAAACAAAATATAAGGCTCCCGCGATGATATAAGAAAAAATTGTGAGATATTTATTTTTGGGTCTACGAGGCAGTACCTCGGGAGTGCTCCTATTGATTTCCTCTATTTGTTGTATTGGTTGTTGTTGTCTTTCCTTTACTTGTAAGATTTTTGCTTTCCTTTCATGTTGTAATTGTCTTTCTCTGATTTCATGTTACTACCTTCCGTAAATTTTTATTGTTTCACTTCTCTGCCACTTCATTATATTATTATATCTTCTATCTTGTGTCTTATAAATTCCAGTAGGGCCCTAGCCTAACCTTGTCACTACTCTACCGAGGTTAGGTTTAGCACTTACTGGGTATCGTTGTGGTGTACTTATACTACTTTTCTGCACATCTTTTTGTGAAAATTCAGGTACTTCCTACCAAACCAGATATTAATGAGCTAGTGAACATGTGGAGACTTCAAGGTATATCTGCCAGCGTCCGCAGACCTCGGAGTCCCCCTCTACCTTTATTATATTATTTTTCCTTATCCTCATTAGACTCTGATGTATAGAGATATTTAACATTTCTCTTAAAGCTTGTGACTTATTTCTACCGTATTTTGGGAGTTGTAATTATTTTGAATTGCAGTTTTTATTTATTTCAGATATTGAGGTTTGAGTTTCAGCTTAATATTCAGTTATTCTGCATAACAGTTAGGCTTACCTAGTCTTAGAGACTAGGTGTCGTCACGACATCCTGCGGAGGAAAATTGGGGTCGTGACAAGTTGGTATTAGAGCTCTAGGTTCATAGGTATTATGAGTCACAAGCACGTTTAGTAGAGTCTCGCGGATCGGTACGGGGACGTTTGTACTTTATCTTCGGGAGGCTACGGAACTGTTAGGAAAAGCTTCACTTCTTTGATTTCTTATCGTGCGAAATCTTTTACTTTGAATTATAAATTTCTGTCTTTCTATTCTCTCACAGATAGTGAGGACACGTACAGCTAGATCGGATGACCAGACACCCGCGCCCACTGCTAGAGCCGCGAGAGGCCGGGCCGGGGTAGAGGCCGAGGACGTCCACGTGGTGCAGCCAGAGCACCCGCACGAGCTGCTACAGAGGATCCACCAGTAGCTCCAGTTATAGGACAGGCACCTAAGATTCCTGTTACTACACCAGCCCTCCAGGAGACTCTCGCCCAGTTTCTGAGTATGTTCAGCACTTTGGTTTAGGAAGTGATGATACTACTTGCTCCTGCCATATCTCAGGCTAGGGGAGGAGCACAGACTCCCGCCTCTCGTACCCCAGAGCAGCGGGTTCATGTCGATCAGGTTCCAGATGTAATGCCAGTGCAGCCGGTAGCCCCATTTCGGCCCAAGGCTAGGGCAGCAGTTTCTGAGGAGGAGGAGCTCAGGCTCGAGAGGTACAAGAAGTAAACCCTCCTACTTTCAGTGGCTTGGCGTCAGAGGATGCTCGGGGTTTTCTTGAGAAGTGCCACCGTATCCTCTGTACTATGGGTGTTGTGGAGTCTAGTAGGGTTTCTTTCACTACATTCCAGCTTAGGGGAGCAGCTTATCAGTGGTGGCGAGCATATGAGTTGGGTAGTCCGGTCGAGGTAGCTTCACTCACTTGGACTCAGTTCTCAGATATGTTATTGAGGGAGTATGTTCCCCGGAGTCTCATAGATGCATGGCGTGCAAAGTTTGAGCAGTTGCGCCAAGGTTCTATGATCATGTCGGAGTATGCGGTCATGTTCAATGATTTGGCTAGGCATGAACCAGCCTTGGTTGCTACTGTTCGAGAGCGGGTTCGCCGATTTATCGAGGGGCTCAACCCAGTATCAGATTTAGCATGGCCCGAGAGTTAGAGATGGACATTGCATACCAGCAGGTAGTGGGGATTGCTAAGAGATTGGAGGGTATGCTGACTTGGGAGAGAGAGAAGAGAGCGGCCAAGAGGTCTCGAGAGTCTGGTACATATAGCGGTACTCGTGCCCCAGTTGCATATCGTCATGGTAGGGGCTATGTGAGTCACCCTCATTCATCACTTTCAGCTTCCAGCGGTACTCTGGCCACTCCTAGGCCTCAGGCTCCCTATTATGCACCGCCATTATCTAGTGCACCTCCTGCACGGGGTGCTTACAGTGGTCAATTTAGTCGATCAGGCCCAAGACAGCCACATCAGTCATGTCCTCCGAGAGTTTGTTTTGAGTTTGGTGACACTCGTCATGTGGTGGGGGATTGCCCCACACTCAGGAGGGGTGCACCTCCACAGGTTACTTAGGCTCCACGTATTCCACCGGGTCCTCAGGCTTCTCAGTCCATGGTTGCAGCACCAGTTGACACCCCACCTGCACAACCTGCTAGAGGTGGAGGTCGAGCAGGTAGAGGTCACCCTAGAGAGGGAGGCCATGCTAGATATTATGCCCTTTCTGCTAGGACAAAGGCAGTTGCATCTGACTCCGTCATCATAGGTATTGTTCAGGTCTGTCATAAAGATGCATTAGTGCTATTTGATCCAGGCTCCATTTATTCCTATGTGTCATCTTATTTTGCTCTGTATTTGGGGGTATCCCGGGATTCCTTGAGTTCTCCTGTCTATGTGTCTATACCCGTGGGAGATTCTATTGTTGTTGACTGTTTGTATCGGTCGTGTTTGGTTGTTCTTAGTGGTTTTGAGACCATAGCTGATTTATTGTTGCTCAGTATGGTGGATTTTGATGTAATTTTAGAGATGGACTGGTTGTCGCCCTATTATGCTATCCTTGATTGTCACGCCAAGATGGTGACATTGGCTATGCCAGGATTACCAGGAGAGGTACCTTAGATTATGTTCCTGGCAGGTTTGTTTCATTTCTAAAGGATCAGCGGATGGTTGAGAAGGGGTGTGATGCATATCTGACATATGTGAGGGATGTTAGTGTTGAAACTTCTGTCGTCGAGTCATTTCTGGTAGTGAGGGATTATCTAAATGTATTCCCGGCGGATCATCCGGGCATGCCGCCCGACAGAGATATCGACTTTGGTATTGATTTGTTACTGGGCTCTCAGCCCATTTCTATTCCACCTTATCGTATGGCCCCAGTAGAGTTGAAAGAGTTAAAGGAACAGTTGCAAGAGTTTCTTGATAAGGGATTCATTTGGCCTAGTGTGTCGCCTTGGGGTGCTCCATACTTATTTGTAAAGAAGAAAGATGGTTCTATGCGGATGTGTATTGATTATCTCCAGTTGAACAAGGTTACCGTGAAGAACAGGTATTCATTGCCACGTATTGATGACCTATTTAATCAGTTTCAGGCTGCTAGAGTATTCTCTAAGATCGACTTGCATTCAGGATATCATCAGTTAAAGATTCGGGAGCCAGATATCCCGAAGACTGCTTTCAGGACTTGGTATGGTCACTACGAGTTCCTTGTGATGTCTTTTCGGTTGACCAACGCCCCAGCAACATTCATGCACTTGATGAACAATGTATTTCATCCCTACCTTGACTCGTTTGTCATTGTGTTTATTTATGACATTTTGGTATACTCTCGAAGCCGGAAGGATCATGAGCAGTACCTGAGGACTGTGCTTCAGACTTTAAGGGAAAAGAAGTTATATGCAAAATTTTCGAAGTGTAAATTCTGGCTAGATTCAGTGGCATTTTTGGGTCATGTAGTATCGAGTGAGGGGATCAAGGTAGATCCGAAGAAGATTGAAGCAGTGCAGAGTTGGACCAGACCGTCCTCAGCTATGGAGATTTGGAGTTTTCTTGGTTTTGCGAGATATTATCGTTGATTTGTAGATGGTTTCTCGTCTATTACAGAACCTATGACCAGGCTAACCCAGAAGAGTGCTCCATTCAGGTGGACAGAGGGGCGTGAGGAGAACTTTCAAAAACTCAAGACAGCTTTGACTACATCACTAGTGTTGTTATTGCCTACTAGTTCGGGGTCCTATATGGTGTATTGTGATGTGTCGTGCACTGGTCTCGGCACGGTGTTGATGCAGGACGGTAGGGTGATTGCCTACGCATCTAGACAGTTGAAGGTGCATGAGAAGAACTATCCTGTCCACGACCTTAAGTTAGCATCTATTGTTTATGCCTTGAAGATCTAGTGGCACTATTTGTATGGTGTCCCTTGTGAGGTCTACACCGATCACCGGAGTCTACAACATTTGTCTAAACAGAAGGATCTTAAATTGCGGCAGCGAAGGTGGTTGGAGTTGCTTAAGGACTATGACATCACCATTCTCTATCATCCCGGGAAGGCTAATGTGGTGGCCGATGCCTTGAGTCGCAAGGCGGAGAGTTTGGGCAGCTTAGCATATCTACAGGTAGTAGAGAGGACTTTACCCTTGGATGTTCAGGCCTTGGCCAACCAGTTTGTCAGATTGGATATTTCCGAACTGAGCCGAGCCGAGTTTTGGCTTGTGTGGTTTCTCAGTCTTCTTCTTATGATCGTATCAAAGAGCGTCAGTATGATGACCCACATCTGCTTGTCCTCAAGGACACAGTTCAGCACAGCGATACCAAAGAGGTCACTATTGGGGAGGATGGTGTATTGCGGATGTAGGGCAGGCTATGTGTGTCCAATGTAGATGGCTTGCATGAGTTGATTCTCCAAGAGGCTCACAGTTCGCGGTACTCCATTCATTCGGGTGCCACGAAGATGTATCAGGATGTGAGGTAGCACTATTGGTGGAGACGGATGAAGAAGGACATAGTGGAGTATGTAGCTCGGTGCCTAAATTGTCAGCAAGTGAAGTATAAGCATCAGCAACCGGGTGGATTGCTTCAGAAGTTAGAGATTCTAGAGAAAAGGGAGCGGATCACTATGGATTTGTTGTTGGGTACCCACACACTCGGAGAAAGTTCGATGAAGTATGGGTGATTGTGAATAGATTGACCAAGTCAGATCATTTCATTCCTGTGGTGACTACTTATTCTTCAGAGCAGCTGGCTCAGGTTTATATTCGCGAGATTGTCGGGCTTCAGAGCGTGCCGGTATCTATCATCTCTGATAGGGGTACACAGTTTACATCGCGGTTTTGGAGAGCCGTATATCATGAGTTGGGCACGCGGGTGAAGTTAAGTACAACATTTCACCCTCGGATGGACGGACAGTCCGAGTGCACGATTCAGATATTGGAATATATGCTCTGTGCGTGTGTGATGGGTTTTGGGGGTTCTTGGGATCAGTTCTTGCCCCTTGCGGAGTTTGCCTACAAGAACAGTTATCAGTCGAGCATTCAGATGGCACCGTATGAGGCTTTGTATGGTAGGTGATACCGGTCTCTAGTGGGTTGGTTTGAGTCGGGTAAGGCTAGGCTATTGGGTACAGATTTGGTTCAAGATGCTTTGGAAAAGGTTAAATTGATTCAGGATCGACTTCGTACAGCCCAATCCAGACAGAAGAGTTATGCAGATTGGAAGGCTCGGGACGTTGCATTCATGGTTGGGGAGACGGTCTTGCTCCGGGTTTCGCCCATGAAGGGTGTTATGAGGTTCGAAAAAAAGGGCAAGTTGAGCCCTAGGTATATCAGACCTTTTGGGATTCTTGAGAGGGTTGGAGAGGTGGCTTACAGACTTGCACTACCACCTAGTCTCTCTGCAGTTCATCTAGTGTTCTATGTTTCCATGCTACGAAAGTATCACGACTATCCATCTCATGTGTTAGACTTCAGCTCAATCCAGTTGGATAAGGATCTATCTTATGTTGAGGAGCTGGTGGCCATTTTGGACATGCATGTTCGAAATTTGAGGTCAAAGAACATCGCTTCAGTGAAGGTTCAATGGAGCGGTCATCCAGTCGAGGAGGCGACTTGGGAGACCAAGCATGACATGTGCAATCGTTATCCTCATCTTTTCACCACTTCATTTATGTCTCTATACTCATTCGCGGATGAATGTTTGTTTTAAGAGGGGGAGGATGTAATGACCCGACCGGTCATTTTGAGAGTATTAGCCCCAAAACCCTATTTATTGCTCCATCTATGTCATTCTGTGGTTACATAACTTGCCGGGAGGTTTGGTTTTTTGTTTTGGAGTGAAATGGGACACATAATCCCTAAAATAGAAGTTTAAGTCGTAGGACTTGACCGTAGATTGACTTGTGTGAAGACGATTCCGGAATGGAGTTTTGATGGTTCCAATAGCTCCGTAGGGTGATTTTCGTCTTAGGAGCATGTTCGGATGTTGATTTGGAGGTCCGTAGGTCATTTCGGCGTTAAATGGCGAAAGTTGAAAAGTTAAGTGATTTTTGAAAAGTTTGACCGGAGGTGTACTTTTTGATATCAGGGTCGAATTTTGATTTCGGAAGTTGGAACAGGTACGTAATGTCATTTAAAACTTGTGTGCAAAATTTGAGGTCAATCGGACTTGATTTGATAGGTTTCGACATCGGACGTAGACGTTTGAAGTTCTAAAGTTCATTAGGCTTGAATCGATGCGCAATTCGTATTTTTAGCGTTGTTTGATGTGATTTGAAACCTCGACTAAGTTCGTATGATATTTTAGGACTTGTTGGTATAATTAGTTGGGTCCCGAGGGCCTCGGATGTGATTCAGATCATGTTCGACACATTTCGGAAATTTGAAGAATAGTTGAAGTTGCTGGTTTTCTCAGGTCTGATTTCCTTCAATGTGATTGCGTGTGTCGGTCCGCGATTGCGAAGGTTTTTTATTTGGGTGAACTGTGTTTTATCCTATGCGTTCTCAGAGAATCGAACGCGAATACGGAAGGTTTGGTTCATAGTGTTTCGCGAACGCGTGGTGTAGGTCGCGTTCGCGTAGAGGTTTTGGGTGCAGCAGGTCACGCACGGTTGTGCTTCGTGATCGCGTGGCTTCGTTCGCGATCGCGTAGATCTGGGCACTCCTTGTCCGCGTTCGCGTAGGCTATTCTTGTGGGCATACTTGCTTTCTTCTTCGCGATCGCGAGGGTTATTCCGCAATCACGTAGTGTAATAACTGGGCATCAGAACTTAAATTTCAATATCAAGGGTTTTCTCTCATTTTTCATTTTGGGACTTTGAGAGCTCGAATTAAGGCGAGATTTTGGAGGATTTTCGGAGAAAACATTTGGGTAAGGATTCTTGACTTATTTTTGATTAATTTGCACTAATCTATCATTAATTTCTTCATTTAATTAAGAATTTGGGTTGAGAAATTGGGGGGAAAGGTGGAAAATCCTTAGGTCGAATTTTGAAGTTTTGATCGAGATTTTTGTATTGGATTTGAGTAATTTTGGTATGGGTGGACTCATGGTTGAATGAGTGTTCGTATTTTGTGACTTTTACCCGATTTCGAGACGTCGGCCCGGGTTGACTTTTTGGGGCGATTTTTTCAATTCTTGCTAAAATCATAATTTCATTATTTAGATTAGTTTTCTATAGTTAAATTTATTGTATGTAATTATTTTTGGCAAGATTTGAGCCGTTAGGAGTCGGAAAATCGAGGAAAAGGCCTTCTTATTGATTGATTGAGCGAGGTTCGAGGTAAGTGACTTGTCTAACCTTGTGTGGGGGGAAATCTTCCTTAGGATTTGGTATTGTTGTGACAATTTGTGGTGTGTGAGGGGGCCTAAATGTTGAAATTTTGATTTTATCTAAGTAGTTTCCTTTTTATGCCTTAACTGAGTTACTCTAGTATGTATAGTTATCATGTTTAGTCTAATTTCACCTGCCTACTTTTCTTAACTTTTATTTGCAACTTGTACTACATGTTTAGTTGAATTATCTGTTTTTCTTGATTTCATATTCTTTATTTAACTGTGGGATTCTTTACTTGAAATTGTTATCCTTGAAATATCATTGTTTCAGTTGTTAAGTTTTGGTTTCCGTGAATTATTGTTGAGATGGTTGGTTAGTTGTTATTGTTGCATGAGGTTTCTGCCGTGCGGTTGTTATTGTTTGCACGAGGTTTCTGCTGTGCCGTTGTAATTATTGATACGCATACGGTGGTATAAGGTCTGGGTATTGAAACGCATGCAGTGAGATAAGGTGGGCTTGATACACGTGGCTAGTAGGGGAACTACTAGAAGTCATGCGGTGTGATAAGGTTGACTAAAACGCGGGATGTTATTTCGGGAAAACGATTTTCAAAATAAACTATAAGGCTCCCGCGGTGATATAAGGAAAGATTGTGAGATATTTACTTTTTGGACTACGAGACGGTACCTCGGGAATGCCCCTGTTGATTTCCTTTATTTGCTGTATTGGTTGTTGTTGTCTTTCCTTAACATGTAAGATTTTTGCTTTCCTTTCATTTTGTAATTGTCTTTCTCTGATTTCGTGCTACTACCTTCCGTAAATTTTCATTGTTTCACTTCTTTGTCATTTCATTATATTATTATATCTTCTATCTTGTATCTTATAAATTCCAGTAGGGCCCTGACCTGACCTCTTTACTACTCTACCGAGGTTAGGCTTAGTATTTAGTGGGTACCGTCGTGGTGTACTCATACTACTCTTCTGCATATCTTTTTGTGCAAATTCAGGTACTTCCTACCAGACCAGATATCAGTGAGTTAGTGAGTACGTGGAGACTTCAAAGTATATCTGCCAATTTCCGCAGACCTAAGAGTCCCCCTCTACCTTTATTATGTTGTTTTCCCTAATCCTCATTAGACTATAATGTATAGATATATTTAGCATTTCTCTTAGAGCTTGTGACTTATTTCTACCGGGTTTTGGGAGTTATAATTATTTTAAATTGCAGTTTTTATTTATTTCAGATGTTGAGGTTTGAGTTTCAGCTTAATATTCAGTTATTCTGCATAATTGTTAGGCTTATCTAGTCTTAGAGACTAGGTGTCGTTACGACATCCTGCGGAGGAAAATTGGGATCGTGACAATATGTCACTTAAATGATACTAGTTCACTAATTAAACAATAAGGGTATATATATATGAAAAAATGTAATAAATGACTCTTTATTTTTTAGAATGTCAAATATTTTCAAACAAATGCAATGTGTCAAAATAGGAACCGAAGTAATATTTTTGTACTGATATTTTGCTTTAAGTGTTCTATTATTAATTAAATTTGCATAGATTTCGAGATAGTTAAAGATAACTTGTCTGTTTGATTCTATATTTGATTCTTTCATGTTAATAGCTTAACCTCGCACATTTGCATACTACAGATGAACATATCTAGAAGTTTATGTATGTCATGATCAAACTATGTTAGCCGATTATTCAGAATCATTCTATTAAAGATCTTTAATTTGTCAAAACGTCAAATTTTTAAATTTTCATAAAACTCTCTTGGAATTTCTTCCAAAAGCCTGCGTGCTAGCTACTTTAACCCTCTATTGAAGGGAATCTTTTTTTCTTGGTTAATAGTAGAACTTTAATCTCATCCAATCTTATATAACCCCATAAATATTTGAATATCTATATATATATATATATATATATATATATTCTTATGGAATTCATGCGTAACATTTGGCTCTAAGACTCAATTCACTCTCATATGCCATTGTTTTTTAAGATCCAAATTATAAAATTTGTCTTTCGCCTTCTTATGTATCTTTCAATCTATTTTCAATAATCATAAAATTTTATATAATGTGATTTGATCGATTATAGTATAACATTAGTATCTATCATCTCTTATAAACGCTTCGGAATCGTTTGGTAGGGTGTATAAGAATAGTACTGAATAAGGTGTATTAGTATTGCTGAGATTAGTTATGCTGGGATTAATCATGCTTTGATTATCTTTATCCACTCTTTGATTTGGTGTATTAAAGATTTTGAAAGGACAGTTCTACCTTTATAGATGCTTATCCATGTATTAAAAATTATGGTATTACTAATGCAATGGTTTGCTATGTATAAGAAGTACTGAATAGAGTGTATAATTTATATAAATATTAGTTATATATATATTGGTTAAAAAATACGACCAACAACAACAACAACAATAACCCAGTATAATCCCACTAGTGGGGCAAAAATTATGGTATTACTAATGCAATGGTTTGCTATGTATAAGAAGTACTGAATAGAGTGTATAATTTATATAAATATTGGTTAAAAAATACGACCAACAACAACAACCCAGTATAATCCCACTAGTGGGGTCTGGGGAAGGTAGTGTATACGCAGACCTTACCCCTACCCTAGGGTAGAAAGGCTGTTTCTAATAGACCATCCCTCCAAGAACCCCCACCTTGCTCTTGGGGTGACTCGAACTCACAACCTCTTGGTTGGAAGTGGAGAGTGCTTACCATCAGAGCAACTCACCTTGTCTTTAAAAAATACGACCAAACATGAAATTAATTATACTAAAGTTAATACATATATTATTTTCCCTAACACATCCTACCAAACGATCTCGTGCTGTATACAATTAGTGTCATTGATCTTTTAAGAAATTTAATTGATAAATGGTTTTAAATAATTAAACGCAAAATATCGAAAAGTTTATCCTTTTTCATATCGTCCACTTGACTGTTTCCATTTAACGCTGTTACATTGTCACAACTTTACAACATAGTGTTTTCATCAAATTCTCCAAGGTGAGCTGCTGAGGCGTATGTAGCCTTGGAGGGAAAAAAAGCCCGTGGATTGTCAAAAAATAAAATAAAAATTTAACAATTTTACGTGAACTTATTTTTTTTTATTTAATAAAGAACGATACTTTCTAAGTTTTGAAGCAATCAATTTAAATTTTTTATTTTATTTTTAATAAGAATTTTTTATAATCACATAAATATTTATTTAAGATCACAAATTTAAAATTTTATTAACGCATAAATATTATAATATATTTAATATCACAAACTTCAACTTTAAAACTTAGGTGTCCAATCAAATTAATTTACATAAATTAAAACGCATAAAATATTAATAAATAAAGAAAAAAAGAAAAAAATTAACGACGTCGTATAATGGAAAACCCTGGAAATAAAAATTGAAGACGTCACTCCACCGCGCACTTTAGCACCTACGATTTTCAGAACCCCAACGTTAAAATCGCCTTCTCTCTCTCCTCCTCTGACTGCCTATATAAACTTTACGTTCCCGGCGATTTCACGTAAACTCATCTCAACACAATACACAAACCAAAAAAGAAAGGGACAAAGCTTGAAAATTAATATACAAGAATATGAAACCCATTTTCTCTCTCCCTCTCTAATATTAATTTTCCTATAAATTGTTGTTGATCAATTGAGCAAAGTGAAAGAAAGGTTAAAGAACGGAGCTTTGAGTCTTAGCTATTTGAATTGTCTTAAGACTTTTAATGGCGATGGGACCAGAAAGATCAAAGCCTTTACACAATTTCACCTTACCATGTGGGCTTAAGTGGGGGAACCAGAAGTTCTTGAGGTGCGCTAAGGTTGATTCCGACGGAGAAATCTCTACCGTTCATCGCAGGCCATATAATAAAGAATCGATCGGACGGCGGAGGGAACCGGAGGCGGTGGAACGGCACCGATTAAATGATCGGTTTAGTCGGAAATTCAGGTCGGTATATGCCGGCGATAGTGGAGAGGGAATCGGAGCTATGAGAGAGAAGCTTATGTTTGATCTTCAAACAGAAGCTGACAAGATGAAAGACGCGATTTTCAAAGAAGGTTTGAATGAGCAACCGGAGAAGGAAGTATCGCCGGCGCCGGCGAAAACTGTGACGGCGGATGCAGCTGATGTCGTCGACTTATCCAGGCCGTGGAACTTAAGGACTCGCCGAGCGGCTTCTAAGGAGCCTAACGGATTCACTCCCGGCACCGGCGGATCGAAAGGAGGGTTGAAGATTGAGGTTAACAGAGCTAATGCTTCGTCGCCATTAAGGACGGAGAACAAATCTCCGACACTTCGAAGTGGTTTTGCCGGTGGAGCGGCGGCCGGAGCTTCTACCAGCGGTGAGAAGAGAGAGAGGGTGAAGTTTTCGGTTCCCCTTTCGCGGAAGGAGATCGAGGATGATTTCATGGATATGGTAGGACATAGACCCCCTCGTAGACCCAAGAAACGAGCTAAATTTGTTCAAAAGAATTTGGACGTAAGTTAAATTTTCTCTTTGATTTATGATAGTCTCTAATTAAACGAATCAAAATTGAGCTTAATGAAAATAAGAGATTTATATGGCCGATCACAACTAGTTTGAATTGAGGCATAGTTGTTTTGTTTTTGCTGTTTTTGTTGATGATCATTTTGGTATACAGTGTAATGTGATGTTGATGTTTGGTTTATCTATTTTGCAGACGTTATTTCCAGGGTTGTGGTTGACGGAAATTACAGCTGATTTATACAAAGTGCCTGATGATCAGTAGATAGATTGAAAAGGTAAACATTGATCATCATTTTGTACTTTGAAGACTAGTCAGGATTCAGATTTGGATATCAAGATTCAAGAATGATCTCAATGCAAGTTTGAAAGCTAATGTTTGTGTCTGCAGATGGAAGTATGATTTTTGTGTCAAAAGATGGTAACTTTGTGACAGATCAACTAGCTAGTATATAGTATAGAACACCACCTGAATTTGGGAATTCGATGATATCATCAAATTTCCTCAGACAACAAAATTGGTGTTAAAAAAAGCAGAAACTTTAGCTGCTTTGGAGATGCAATTTTGTTTAATTGATTCATTTTGTTCATAATATTCTCTGTTTATGTTCATTGGATAAGTATAACATAGTACTGATGTTGTCAGATCAAACTCAATTGTTCACAATGTGAGCTAAATTTTAGTGTTTCCAAGTGCATTCATTACTTACTGCCTTGTTCTTCTCTGTACATTGAACTGTTTGTATTTCTCATGACAGTGGTTGCTTGCTTTCTTCTTGTCTGATATTGAACACAAAAATTTTCTCTATCGGGCATGGTCTTTCTGCAAGTCCAAACTGCTCTCCTCCGTGGTATGAGATTGTAGTGAAGCTAAAGGGCAAGTTGAGATGATTTTTCTGAAAGCGCAAGCTCGCCGCTTCCTATATATATGATTATATTCTAGGTGCAGCAGCTCTTTGAGAGATTTCTGAAATGCAACTGAAACCTGCAACACCTAGAGCCTGTCATTTTAGCTGAGGTTCTTAGTAAAATGTATATCCAGTTGGCTCTTGCATTTGGTTTCATCTTTCTCCTTGCATTTTTCTTTTGAAATCTCGATGAAGAAGCATGTTCGAGCTCAATTCTCACTTCCCAATGTTTTCCTGTGAAATCATTCTTGAATTTTCTATTGCTATCTCTGAAGATCTAGTGTCCATACCTTTGAGGTCGGTCTGGAAAAGGTTCAAATTTATCCATTTGCTATTCGAAATTGCTCAATTTTTTTCATCAGTTAAATGTTTGGCTTATTCATCCTTATGGTTAGTAAATCATCATTTCGTATTTGCCTTTGTCATTAAATGAGCTCTGGCGTGAAATGGATGGACTCCACGTATTCAAATTAATTTTCGTTGGTTGGCTCTACGAGTTAAAGGGCAAAAACGGAACTTTATCATAATGGAGGAGGTAAAATTAACCCAAAAGTTTAACGAAGGACAAAATTACTCAAACTCGTTTAGTATAAAGGGCAAATTTGACCCTTTTGCAGGTTAAACAATATTTTCTTGAATGATGATCTATTAGCTAGTATAAGACTTTTCTACTCTTCAAAGATATTGGCAAAGGTTTGGTACCTGTGACCCTTAGAGATGTGAAAATGATATAGGAGAATGTTGCTTATCAACCTTTGCAGCATCAATCTAAGTTATTGAAAAATTATCCTAATTTTTGGTAAGCAAAACATTTTTTTCCAAGTCTAAACCTTTAAAGGGATCTACTCTTTTGGAAAAACTCTTAAGATTAGATTTTTACATCCCAAAATTGCAATTCTCTAACTTGGATTTTGCTTCGGCTTTTAATGGATTTGATTGAATAATGGGTAATGAAATTGGAGTCCATTTATAGTTTGAGTTACACACTTACAGTTAAATATAGTTTAGCTAGGCCAAAGGCAATTGAATACTGTCCAAATTAACTCAAATACTTTTAGTCAAACAAGGGATCAAAACTAAGTTTGCATCGAACAAATTAAATCCAATCTTCTAAAGTTCATTTAATTTTCTCATTTCCATCCAGCCTGCATATTTGAACTCCATCATTCAAGACGCAGTGCCCAAATATTACCCTCTATTTTTATGTTTTCTAAAGTAATATAAATTGTTATTCTTGATATTTACATGTTATCTATCCTTTTTACTATTATTTATAGGGAAAGGGGCAAATAATGCTCCTCAACTATGGGAAATAGAATAAAATTGCTTCTTTTTTTTTTTTTGAATCTGGCTTCGAACATATCCTTATCACTAGTGGATTGTTTAAATTTGCCCTTCAACTATGAAAAATAGAATAAATTTTTGATCCGTTTGAATTTGGTCCCAAATATGCTTCATATTATGAGAGGACTAGCTTATATTTGCCCCTCTAAACTAACGGTATCCAACTTCTTATTTTTACCCATTTAAAACATCTAATTACTCATCATATTCATGTCTTTTCCCTATTAAAAAAATTCACTCCTCCTGAAGTTTAACAACTATTAAATATACGGAGAAGGGTCAAAATTACCCCTTTACTATTGAATATTGTTTAAAACTACCCTCCGTCATACTAATGGAGCAAAACTATCCCTCCCGTCTAACTATTGAACAAAAATACCCTCACTTTAATGGAAGTGCCACGTGGCAACAACTAATCTAAACTTACCCGACCCAACCCACCTAAAAAAATCGATTAACATTTAAAAGACCCCATTAACACCTAGCTAAAAAATAAGTCTAAATCTTTTTTCATTTGTCTCTTTTTTTAATCAATCCTTTGCACTCACCTCCACCTACACTCCACCGCCGATGAAGCCATAACAACCAACGCACACTT
Source organism: Nicotiana tabacum (assembly GCF_000715075.1). NCBI lineage: Eukaryota > Viridiplantae > Streptophyta > Magnoliopsida > Solanales > Solanaceae > Nicotiana > Nicotiana tabacum. The sequence continues at coordinate 107,734,261 of NC_134091.1, read as the reverse complement.
TCCTCTCCAAACACATGTGTTGTTTAACAAAATCAAAACTCAATTCTTCTAAATCAAATAAAAGAGGAAACATCTTCTCAAATCTAAATGGTAACCATATCTATCATCAAAATTCGGATAAGTTACTACCACCAAATATGTAATTTGCTGCCCCACTTTGGCCATTATCCAATAAAGTTCTCAGACATCATATCATGGCCGAGAATGGGCGGAACCTCCATGGCCGCCAATGTCAAGTTTGCCAGATTTTATTTTTTTAGATTCATGAAATCTGGAATAATGAAATGAAATGAGCTTTCACAAAGTGGGGAATCTGAACTGGGGGAAGAATTCTGATGGAGCAAAATTTGCTAGAACAATCGGATGAGGCTCGTCGGAGTTTCTGTCCATGTGCAACACGATTCAGAGCATTTTGAAGGACTTCCCACTGATAAAACGAACTGAAATTTGAGATGTCGGTATCCAAGCAACGGAAAGAGACCTCTCGATCCACATCTTCATTTGGATTACTTTTTACTCCCGATTTGTTGGTTGTCGGAGGCGATTTAGATGAATGCTAGATGTACGGTTTAGGAGTAAATGCGTTTAACTGCCGGCGAAGATTCTAGTACTAAGCATATGTTATGTTTGTTGTGTGTAGAGATTGGTTACAGAAATGTAATGGATTTGGTTGCCGGCGGTAATTTCTGGTATTAAAGGTATTCACCACTTTTTATGTTTAGTTTTGGTATTGTTTAGCCACGTGTCATTTATATAGGTCCTTTTTTAGATGGGTTTTAGGGTATTGGGTCGGGTAAATTTACAAAAAAAAATCGGTTGGACCAATTCTATCAGATTGCTGCCACGTGGCACCTCCGTTAAGACAGGGGTATTTTTGTTCAATAGTAAGACAGTAGGAATATTTTTGCTTGATTAGTACGACGGAGGGTAGTTTTAAACAATATTCAATAGTAGAGGGGCATTTTTGACCATTTACCGTTAAATATAACACGAATTCTAGGCAACAAATTATTTTTATGGGAAAATAAATAACCAGCAAGAACACAATTATAAATCGTAAGTTTACATCAATAAAAAATAATTAAAAGTAAATGAAGAAATTGCAAGGAGTTATTATGTACACTTAACAATAAGTTTTGATCTTGCTGAAGAAATTATGATTGCGGTCATGCCAGAAAGAATAAAATTTATAAATTATTAATTTTATTATTCCTTTTGAGCTAATTTTATTCATATAATTGTAATTGTGTAGACATTAGAGTACTGATCTTCACAAAGATAGAAACTAAAAGAGAGAAGACTTATTAGTTGTCCTTTGAACAAAATGAAATATTTAGTAAATATCTGCTTTTGATGTGTATTTCTGGAAAAAAACAATTCCACATGTTCTTTTTTTTTCCTTCTTTTTATTCTTCCTTAGGTTATTTTAGAAATAGAAAGCAAATTTTTAACCTCAAAATAAAGGATTGATAAAAAATAATGAATTCGAATAATTTTGAGGGGCAAATATAAACTAGTTCACTCATGATAAGGATATATTTGGGGCCAAGTTCAAACCAAGGGGAAATTTATTCTATTTCTCGTAGGCATAGTTGAGGGGCAAATCCAATCTAATTCACTAATGAGAAGGGTATATTTGAGATCACATTCAAAATAACGTACATTTGCTCTGTTTTTCATCGCTAAGGGGCATTTTGGAAAAATACATCGAGCCACTTAAAAATTATCTATACTTTTCACTTAGACACTTATTTTAAGTCTGTTTCAGTTGAACACTCCAATCACATCTCAAATATGTCATTTAAACATAAAATTTAAAGGCAGCAAAATATAAAATAAGCGTGTAATTCACACGCTAGAGTGACAAATAAGAAGAACGTTGATTTAACTTAAAACTTTCTTTTAAAAAAATCTTTTGAAAATTTTTGTTAAAAGAAAAACAAGAACCCCACCCCATCCCTTCGTCCTCTTTCCCACAAGCCCAACCCCTGTCACCATTCTTCTTCCTTCTAATCTCCACCCCCAAAGTAAATATTAATGGCATCATCGACTCAGATTCTTCCTTTCTTTGATGTTTCTGAAGCTTTCCACACAGATATTGTCAAGAATGTTTCCAAACTTTTTAATAATTATTTTAAAAATTTCTCTAATGGGCTAATTAGAGAAGAGAATCTGATTTGAGAAAAGAGCAAATAAACAAAGAAGAATAAATGATTGGGTTTTTAGGGATTCAAATTCATTTTCGTTCTATTTGGTGAAATTTTGGATAAATTTGTTAGTTTAGATTGTTTAGTAGTAGAAGCCAAAAAAAAAGGTATTTAATGGTTTTCTTAATTTGGGGATTTGAGCGAGAAGAGGCAGAAGAAAAATTAGAAGAGAACGGTCTTTTGAAAATTGCTGAATCGATTTCTTTCACACAGCTAAGTCCCAATCAAATTCCCGTAGGAAACAGCAGTGAGAGTAAGAAGGAGAAAGCAAAGGGGAAACACACAGAGATAGAGAGACAGTGTAACGATCCGACTTGTCGTTTTAAGAATTTAAGTCCCGTCTGGCGGCATAAGACCTTGAGCAGCTTCTTATTATATGTATTGACTTGCGTGTGTGGTTGAATTCAGTTACCGGATGATTCAAAGTGATTTGAGACATTTGGTCCCTAAAAAAGAAGCTTAAGTCTTAGGATTTTGACCGTAGTCGGAACCGTATGAAAACGACGTCGCAATGGAGTTTCGTCGGTTCTGTTATCTCCGTATGATGATTTTGGACTTGGAAGCGTGTCCGAAAAATTATTTAGAGGTCCGTAGTGGAATTAAGCTGGAAATGGCGAAACTCAAAATTTTGAAAAGTTTGACCGGGGTTGACTTTTTGATATCGGGGTCAGAATCCGATTTCGAAAGTGGGAGTAGGTCCGTAATGTCCAATATGACTTGTGTGCAAAATTTGAAGTCATTCCGAATTGATTTGATGTGTTTCGGCACAAGATATAGAATTTGAAATTTCAAAGTTCATTAGGCTTAAATTGGGGGTATGACTCGTGGTTTTCGAGTTGTTTGAGGTGATTTGAAGGTTCGACTAAGTTCGTATGATTTTTTGGGACTTGATGGTATGTTTGGTTGAGGTCCCGGGGGGCTCGGGTGAGTTCCGGGATGATTTCCGATCATTTTTTCTTATTTTGCAACTGCTGGAACTAATATCTAGTATTGTTCTTCGCGAACGTGAAGGGTCTCACGCGTTCGCGAAGAAGGATTTTGGACGGCTGGGATTTGCCCATCGCGAACGCGATGAAGAAGACGCGAACGCGAAGAAGGAGATGAGGAAAGCCTGCGCGAATGCGAGTGGTCAGACGCGAAGAGGAAAGGGAGTTGGGGGCCTGCCTGGCGTTAAGCCTTCGCGAACGCGACTCTTGTCTTGCGAACGCGAAAGGCAGAGTTCGGAAGGCATCACGAACGCGATGAGGATATCACGAACGCGAAGAAGAAATCTGGGCAGCATATTTTTTGTGCTTCGCGAATGCGATGAAGGCACTTATGGGCAGAATTAAAAGTCCCAAAATGGGGGTTTGAGTTCATAACTCAAAATCTAATTGGGAGCTCGGTAGAAGGCGATTTTCAGAGAAATTCTTGTGTGGGTGTTTGGGGTAAGTGATTCTTATCCAGTTTTGATTAATTTTCATGATTATGTCTTTGAATCCATTATTTAATTCGGATTTAATGGAGAAAAATCAAGATTTTTATAAAATCTTCCAAAAACGAAAATTTAAGATTCGGAGGTCGATTTGTTATTGGAATTCGATAAAATTGGTATAGTTAAGCTCATATCAGAATGGGTGTTCGAATTTTATGAAAATTATATCGGGTTCCGAGAAGCGGGTCCCGCATTGACTTTTGTTGATTTTTTTGGAATAAAAATTTAAGTCGACGTATTATTACCCGAAATTATTTCCGATGAATTTTAATGAAGTTATACAATTAATTTGGATAGATTTGAGCGGTCCGGAGGTCAATTCAAGCAAGAAGGCGATTTTGGAATATCGACATAACTTCAAAGAGGTAAGTGTCTTGTTTAACCTCGAGCGGGGGAATTACCCCTTCAGCATTGAGTCTTATGTGAAATTTGTGTATTGAAAACCATATACGCGAGGTGATGAGTACGCACTTGGTTTATATATATGTAAATTTCATTGATTAAAAATTCTTAGACGCCCTTATGTATTAAATTGAAAATTATTGGCACTAATTAAATCCTCTATTTGTCATGCCTAGATCCTTGTTTGTTGAAATTGATTTTACATGATGATTTGGTGTGATTGCCACCTTGATTTTTATGTGAAATATTATTTTGTTGAGTTGTTCACTTCCGGATATTTTGTTAAGATTTTTTTGTGCATATTATGGTCGTGCCATGGGCTCCTTATTGTGGAAAATAAGGTATTATTGATTTTTGTGATAAGTTATAATATTTGAGCACTTGATGTGCAATCTGTGATAAGTTGTAATATTTGAGCATTTGATGTGTAATCTATGTTATGTTGTAATATTTGAATACTTGAGGTGCACTTTATGAGATGTGATATTGACACATTATATTATGGGAGTTATGTTCGGGTGTTTGCACGAGGTTTTCTGCCGTGCTATTATTACTATTGATTTATACACATGCGGCGTGACAAGGCGGGCTCTATATATATATATATATATATATGGGTTTGCGCATGTGGCGAGACAAGGTGGGAATATTATTATGCACGTGTGGCGAGACACGGCATGCATTTACTTTACTATTGCACACGTGGCGAGACAAGGGGGCTATGTCGGGGATTGATTTGTGATGGCATGGGGGCATTATTGTTGTTGCATATTTATTTTGGGACTACGAGGCAGTACCTCGGGAGATCCCCTATTGAGCACTTACTTCGGGACTATATTTGCACTTGCTCTTGGTTATTTTGTTTTTCCGTAATTTATAAATTCATGTATTTTCCGTGATGTATTATTTGACTTAATATTAAGTATTTTGTATTTTTTGATGTATTGTGTTGACCTTGACTTTTTCGGACGAGACTTTGAGGATTTGTATTTTTGGGTTGTACTTGTCTTTGATGATTGAGTTGTTTTAAATAAAAGAAATTTTTCAGTATGTTTAATTTAATAAATTTTATATCCAAATCAGTAGTTTATCTGATGCTTTATTTTAAAGGAAATGTCATTTTTCCTCTCTCAAACGATTTCTAAAATAAACTTATCATTTTGTTGATTTCTTACTTGATTTAAATATTTTAACCTTACTTTATTGAAAATAAATCGATCTTGCCGATCTTATATACATTGATATTTTGGTACGTGAGTTGTCCATACCGTTATGAAAATAATATGGGCATAAGGTGCCAAGAAAAAATATGATGATTTTATTATTGACACGTGAGTTATCCGTGTGATTGTGATAGAAATATGGGCACGAGGTGTCGTGGAAAATATGAAAGTGGGCTGAGACCCGTAATTTTTATGATTTGAAATGAGGTGTCACATGGTGACTTTTACTTGAAAATATATTTATTCAAAAGAAGTATATTCGAAAGATATTTATCTTAAAGAATAATATATGAAGGATTTATATTTGAAGGACTTGACTTATTGATTGTACTTGTGTTCCTTATTCGCGTGAGCAATAATTATGATGTTCTTGTTGTCTTGTTGTTATATCACTGGTTGAGTTGTTGTTATCATTGCTAGTTATTTTTCAGTACTATTGTATACCGCTACATTGCACAGGGTATTAGACTAGTGAGTGTCTTGACTGTACCTCGTCTCTACTCCATTGAGGTTAGTCTTGATACTTATTGAGTACTGACCATAGTGTACTCATACTACACTTTTGCATATTGTTGTACCGAGCCAGGTATTGGAGATATCGGACTTGAGCAGAGTTACATCGGGATCGTAAGGATTCAAGGTAGAGCTGCTTGGTCGTCGCAGTCCCTTGGAGTCTTTTCATTTTATTGTACTGTTAATTTGTAATCAAACAGTATTACATATTCGGTCCTCGTAATCATTTCATGTATTCAGTTAGAGTTCATGATTCAGTACTACCAGTCTTGGGAGGTTGTGTATTGTAATTATTTCCGTTGTTAGTTTTGATTACTTAAAAAAAAATGGCTTAAAAAATATAATGGAAATCAGCTTACCTAGTCTTAGAGACTAGGTGTCATCACGACGTTTGTGGTGAGATTTTGGGTCGTGACAAGTTGGTATCAGAGCTTTAGGTTCATAGGTTCTACGAGTCACAAACAAGTCTAGTAGAGTCTTGCGGATCGGTATGGAGACGTCTGTACTTATCTTCAAGAGGCTACAGAACTGTTAGGAAATTTTCATTTCTTTCATTCCTGTCGTGCGGAATCTGTTGAATTTAGAAATTGAACCTTTGTACCTCCATTCTTTCATAGATGGTGAGGATACGTACTACTGGGTTAGCTGAGTAGGCATCTACACATACTGCTAGGGCTGCAAGAGGCCAGGGCCTAGGTAGAGGCCGAGGAAGGGCACGTGCTACGACTAGAGCACCTGTCAGAACAACAGTTGAGGAGCCACCAGTAGCTCCAGTTGGGAGACAGGTACCAGAAGCACCTGTTGTTACACACGGACTTCAGGAGACTTTGGCACAGTTCCTGAGTATGCTTGGTACATTAACTCATGCGGGATTGATCTCTGTTGCCCCAAACATTCCGCAGATTGGGGGAGTAGCTCAGACTCCTATCACAACTCTAGAGCAGCAGGTTCACGTTGGTCAGGTTCCGGGTGTAGTACCGGTACAACCTGTTATTCCGGTTTGGCCTGAGGTCAGGCCCGAGGTATCAGAAGAAGAACAAAAAAGACTTGAAAAGTTTAAGAAATATGATCCACCAACTTTCAGTAGCACAGCTACAGAGGATGCCCAAGAATTTCTAGAGAATTGTCATCGTATTCTCCGCACCATAGGTATTGTGAAAGTGAGCGGAGTTGCCTTTACTATATTTCAACTGTCAGGCGCAGTGTATCAGTGGTGAAAAATTTATGGAGAAGGTAGACCAGCAGATGCAATACCACTAACTTGGGCTCAATTTTCGGAAATGTTCTTGAAAGAGTTTGTTTCCCAGACTCTCCGAGATGCGTGGAGCACAGAGTGTGAACGGTTGCGTCAGGGCACTATGACAGTGTCAGAATATGCTATCAGGTTTAGTGAGTTAGCCCGTCATGCACCTATCTTGGTTCCTACAATCAGAGAGCGGGTCCACAGATTCATTGAGGGGCTCGAATATGATATTAAAATATGCATGGCTCGAGAATTGAAAACTGATACTCCATTTCAACAAGTAGTGGAGATTACAAGGAAGATTGAGGGTGTTTTAGGCGAGGAAAGGGAGTCTAAGGAGGCCAAAAGGTCTCGAAGATCTGGAGGGTTCAATGGATTTTACTCTTCAGCTAGAACCCATTATAGCGGAGACTCGAGCAGTCAGTCAGCTCAGTCCGCACATCATATTACTCGGAGTACTCCAGTTTACAGTGCACCACCGACACGAGATTCTTACAATGGTTATTCCAGTTATCCGGCACAGACTCAGTACAAGAGGGGTTGTTATGAGAGGGGTTATTATGAGTGTGGTAATACTATACATATCATGAGAGATTGACCCAGACTTGGGAGGGGTGGATTTCATCAGAACACTCCAGCTACAAGCTTTATTCCAATTGATACTCTACGTGCATAGTCAGCTAGAGGTGGAAGACAGGTGAGTAGTGGGCGCCTAAGAGGTTGAGGCCCGACCCGTTGATTTAATTACTATGATTTGGTTGAGGCCAATACACTAGATGGTGTCGTTACATGTACGATCCTGATTTTTATTATAAAAGGATATTTTTCTTAATTTGATTCGGTTCTGAATATTGAGGTAAGTCCTCCTATTATGCTCCACTTATGGGTGAGCTTCATAAATTTGTGACCCACTTATATGTTTATCCCTGTTGGGAGATTTGAAGGTGTGAACCTGTGTCTGTCATTTATTTTTGTACACCATTGAGGGCCATAAGTCCAAAAGTAATTTTTATTATTTATTACAGTGAGTTTAATGTGTTTCGGAATAATCGATTCTAATTTTTATGAATTATACGCCCTACCGGTATGAGGGTTCATTATGTGTTGTAAAAACTATTTATGAGATATATTGAAAAGAAGAAAGAAAGGAAAAAAATCAAAATTTCAGTTAGTACAATGTGCAAAATACTTGTGATTCGGAGTTGAGGACGAGATCCTCGTATTTTTATATGGTGTGAAATATTTAAACCGGGCTGCAAGCCGTGATGGAAGTTATATAAGGACGAGATCCTTGTGGTAAAATGTTTATGAGTTTAAAATTCTCCCTTGTGAAATTTAATTTGTGTAATAATATTAATAGAGAGTCTTGCATGTTAGGCTTATTTGATAATGCTTGTATATTTTCTGTTCATATTCAGTCATTTTCGTGCTGTAAATATTGAGTTTTAGCCTATGAGGTGAGTGTCTAGGTGGCGTTAAATGTGACTCATTAATCTGAGTAAGTAATCATAAGGTCTTCATGCCTCACATTCTGTTGTCAGTGTTGTGAAAATTCGAAATGAGGTGATGGTTAATATGAGATTAATTGATGATGCTGGGATTAATGATGAACAGCTTTTAAGACCTGAGATGTGGTGATGAGCATGCATATGATGTGCTTCATGTCCTGATATCATAATGATAATGCAGTGCTTGTAATGCTGAGATTGGTGTTATTCATATATACCTTGAGGTATTTTATTGGGTTGTGGATGTATTATTAGGAGTTATTTTGGTATTACTCTGGCAGGTGGATATGCCCAATTACAGGGGAGACTCTGCCGAAATTTCTGAAAATTTTGAGAGTTACTAAAATTTGAAGGATTGAGAATTGTAAAAGAAGAGACAAATTATGTTATATGTTTGAGGGTGAATGATCCTAAGCGGGGGAGAATGAAACACCCCAGAAAAATCTTGAAGTACTTCAATACTATCAAGAAAGTTGATGTGTGTAGGCACGAGTTGCTACAGCCAGTTGAGACTAATACCGTGCGTTGATGAAAAATCGGACTTTCTGAAACTGTTTGGAGTGTAAGAAATTGGTCTTAAGGTTCAAAAATATGGATAAAAGAAATAATCTCAAACGAGATGGTGTTGTCGGACTTACCTCTAATGCAGTAGCGTGGGACCAATCGTGAGTATATGTGTAAAAGTAAAAATCATTAATTCAGTAACCTCAGAATAATTATTAGCACGTTCGAGGACGAACATTTGTTTAAGAGGTGGAAAATGTAATGACCTGACTTTTCGTTTTAAGAATTTAAGCCTCGTCTGGAGGCATAAGGCCCTGAGTAGCTTCTTATTATGTGCGTTAACTTGCGTGCGTGGTTGAATTCAATTACCGGATGATTCAAAGTGATTTGGGACACTTGGTCCCTAAAAAGGAAGCTTAAGTCTTAGGATTTTAACCGTAGTCGGAACCATGTGAAGACGACTCCGAAATGGAGTTTCGTCAGTTCTGTTAGCTCCGTATGATGATTTTGGACTTAGGAACGTATCCGAAAAATTATTTGGAGGTCCGTAGTGGAATTAAGCTGGAAATGGCGAAACTCAAAATTTTGGAAAGTTTGACCGGGGGTTGACTTTTTGATATCGGGGTCGGAACCCAATTCCGGAAGTGGAAGTAGGTCCGTAAAGTCGAATGTGACTTGTGTGCAAAATTTGAAGTCATTCCGAATTGATTTGATGTGTTTCGGCACAAGATATAGAATTTAAAATTTTAAAGTTTATTAAGCTTAAATTGGGGTATGACTCGTGGTTTTCGAGTTGTTTGAGGTGATTTGAAGGTTTGACTAAGTTCGTATGATATTTTGGGACTTGATGGTATGTTTGGTTGAGGTTCCCGGATGGTTTCAGATCATTTTTCCTTGTTTTGCAATTGCTGGAACTGATATCTGGTATTGTTCTTTGCGAACGTGAAGGGTCTCACGCGTTCGCGAAGAAGATTTTGGACGGCTGGGATTTGCCCATCACAAACGCGATGAAGAAGACGCGAACGCGAGTGGTCAGACGCGAACACGAAGAGGAAAGGGAGTTGGGGCCTGCCTGGAGTTAAGCCTTCGCGAACGCGACTCGTGTCTTGCGAACGCGAAGAAGGAATCTGGGCAACATATTTTTTGTGCTTCGCAAACGCGAAGCTATGGTCGCGAACGCGATGAAGGCACTTCTGAGCAGAATTAATTGTCCCAAAACTAGGGTTTGAGTTCATAACTCAAAATCTAATTGGGAGCTCGGTAGAAGGTGATTTTCAGAGATATTCTTGCGTGGGTATTTGGGGTAAGTGATTCTTATCCAGTTTTGATTAATTTTAATGATTGTGTCTTTGAATCCATCATTTAATTCGGATTTAATGGAGGAAAATCAAGATTTTTATAAAATCTTCCAAAAACAAAAATTTAAGATTCGTAGGTCGATTTGTTATTGGAATTTGATAAAATTGGTATGGTTGAGCTCGTATCGGAATGGGTGTTCGGATTTTATGAAAATTATGTAGGGTTCCGAGAGGCGGGTCCCGCGTTGACTTTTGTTGACTTTTTTGGAATAAAATTTTAAGTCAACGTATTATTACCCGAAATTATTTTCGATGAATTTTAATGAAGTTATACAATTAATTTGGATAGATTTGAGCGGTCCGGAGGTCAATTCAAGCAAGAAGGCGATTTTGGAATATCGACATAACTTCAAAGAGGTAAGTGTCTTGTTTTACCTCGAGTGGGGGAATTACCCCTTAGGCATTGAGTCTTATGTGCAATTTGTGTAATTGAAAACCATGTGTGCGAGGTGACGAGTACGTACTTGGTTTATATGTGCAAATTTCATTAATTAAAAATCCTTAGACGCCCTTATGTATAAAGTTGAAAATTATTGGCACTCATTAAATCCTCTATTTGTCATGCCTTGATCCTTGTTTGTTGAAATTATTTTTACATGATGATTTGTTGTGATTGCCACCTTGATTTTTATGTGAAATATTATTTTGTTGAGTTGTTCACTTCTGGATATTTTATTAAGATTTTTTTGTACACATTATGGTCGAGCCATGGGCTCCTTATTGTGGAAAATAAGGTATTGTTGATTTTTGTGATAAGTTGTAATATTTGAGCACTTGATGTGCAATGTGTGATAATTTGTATTATTTGAGCACTTGATGTGCAATTTGTGATAAGTTGTAATATTTGAGCACTTGATGTGCAATCTGTGATAAGTTGTAATAATTGAGCATTTGATGTGCAATCAATGTTATGTTGTAATATTTGAACACTTGAGGTGCAGTTTATGAGATGTGATATTGGCACATTATATTGTGGGAGTTATGTTCGGGTGTTTGCACGAGGTTTCTGCCGTGCTATTATTACTATTAATTTATGCACATGCGGCGTGACAAGGCTCATATATATATATATATATATATATATATATATATATATATATATATATATATATATATATATATATATATATATATATATATATATGTATGTGTGTTTGCGCATGTGGCGAGACAAGGCGGGCATTTACTTTACTATTGCACACGTGGCGAGACAAGGGGGCTATGTTGGGGATTGATTTGTGATGGCCCGGGGGCATTATTGTTGTTGCATATTTATTTTGGGACTACGAGGCGGGTACCTCGGGAGATCCCATGTTGAGCACTTACTTTGGGACTATGTTTGCACTTGCCCTTGGTTATTTTGCTTTTCCATAATTTATAAATTCTTGTGTTTTCCGCGATGTATTATCTGACTTAATATTAAGTGTTTTGTATTTCTTGATGTATTGTGTTGACCTTGGCTTTTTCGTATGAGACTTTGAGGAATTGTATTTTTGGGTTGTACTTGTCTTTGATGATTAAGTTGTTTTAAATAAAAGAAAATTTCCAGTATGTTTAATTTAATAAATTTTATATCCAAATCAGTAGTTTATTTGATGCTTTATTTTAAAGGAAATGTCATTTTTCCTCTCTCAAACGATTTCTAAAATAAACTTATCCTTTTGTTGATTTCTTACTTGATTTAAATATTTTAACCTTACTTTATTGATATTGGCACATTATATTGTGGGAGTTATGTTCGGGTGTTTGCACGAGGTTTTTGCCGTGCTATTATTACTATTAATTTATGCACATGCGGCGTGACAAGACGGGCTATATATATATATATATATATATATCTATTTATATATATGTGTAGATTTACGCATGTGGCGAGACAAGGCGGGCATTTACTTTACTATTGCACACGTGGCGAGACAAGGGGGCTATGTTGGGGATTGATTTGTGATGGCCCGGGGGCATTATTGTTGTTGCATATTTATTTTGGGACTACGAGGCGGGTACCTCGGGAGATCCCATGTTGAGCACTTACTTTGGGACTATGTTTGCACTTGCCCTTGGTTATTTTGCTTTTCCATAATTTGTAAATTCTTGTATTTTTCGTGATGTATTATCTGACTTAATATTAAGTGTTTTGTATTTCTTGATGTATTGTGTTGACCTTGGCTTTTTCGTATGAGACTTTGAGGAATTGTATTTTTGGGTTGTACTTGTCTTTGATGATTAAGTTGTTTTAAATAAAAGAAAATTTTCAGTATGTTTAATTTAATAAATTTTATATCCAAATCAGTAGTTTATTTGATGCTTTATTTTAAAGAAAATGTCATTTTTCCTCTCTCAAACGATTTCTAAAATAAACTTATCCTTTTGTTGATTTCTTACTTGATTTAAATATTTTAACCTTACTTTATTGAAAATAAATTGATCTTGTCGATCTTATATATATTGATATTTTGGTACGTGAGTTGTCCATACCGTTATGAAAATAATATGGGCATAAGGTGCCAAGAAAAAATATGATGATTTTATTATTGACACGTGAGTTGTCTGTGTGATGGTGATAGAAATATGGGTACGATGTGTCATGAAAAATATGAAAGTGGGCTGAGACCCGTAATTTTTATGATTTGAAATGAGGTGTCACATGGTGACTTTTACTTGAAAATATATTTATTTGAAAGAAGTATATTCGAAAGATAATTATACAAAAGAAGTATATTCGAAAGATATTTATCTTAAAGAATAATATGTGAAGGATTTATATTTGAAGGACTTGACTTATTGATTGTACTTGTGTTCCTTATTCGCGTGAGCAATAATTATGATGTTCTTGTTGCCTTGTTGTTATATCACTGGTTGAGTTGTTGTTATCATTGCTAGTTATTTTCTAGTACTATTGTATACTGCTATATTTCACATGGTATTAGACTAGTGAGTGTCTTGATTGTACCTCGTCTCTACTCCATTGAGGTTAGTCTACATACTTACTGGGTACCGACCGTGATGTACTCATACTACACTTCTGCACATTTTTGTGCAGAGCCAAGTATTGGAGATATCGGAATTGAGCAGAGTTACATCGGGATCGTAAGGATTTAAGGTAGAACTGCTTGGTCGTCGTAGTCCCTTGGGGTCTTTTTATTTCATTGTACTATTAATTTGTAATCAAACAGTATTGCATATTCGGTCCTCGTGATCATTTCATGTATTCAGTTAGAGTTCGTGACTCAGTACTACCAGTATTGGGAGGTTGTGTATTGTAATTATTTCCGCTGTTAGTTTTGATTACTTAAAAAAAATAGCTTCAAATATCTAATGGAAATCGGCTTACCTAGTATTAGAGACTAGGTGCCATCACGACGCCTATGGTGGGATTTTGGGTCGTGACAGACTGAGAGAGTGCTTACATCGCCAGTGATTGTGCGAAGAGTTGTGGATGGTGGTGGATTGGTGGAGGGAGAGAAAAGAAGGCGGTGGACCTGAACGATGGTGTGCGAAAGAAAGAAAGAAAAAAATAAAAAACATTTTATCTCTCACGCTCCGAAAAATAGTTTAATACACGATGCCACATCACCAAGTTATGTCTAAATGATACATTTGAGATGTGATCGGAATGTTTAAATGAAATGGACTTAAGATAGAGTGTCTAAGTGAAAAGTATGAATAATTTTAAGGGCTATCGATATATTTTGCCGGGCATTTTTGGTCCTTTCTCCTTATTTATAATCCTAGTTTATTGGACATAGAAATTAACATTTAATTTGAAGATAATGTAAATAATAAAAACTTTAAAAGTTTCATGCATTCTCAAACGCTACAAATTATAGTGTTGGACTTTTAACTAATTTGATGCGTAAAATGATAAAAATCAAACTCAAAAAACATCTCTTGTTATAAAACAATAAAAGAAGAAGAAGAGTATTGCAGAGAAAAGTAGGGAGAGAGAATTCTTATTGATTTGAGATGATTTACAATAGAATAGAACCCTCTATTTATAGGGAAAAAGTGACTTAGCTACAAAGTAACAAACCCTACAATCTCTCTAAAATATAGACATTCACCTTCAATACAATTCTATTTATAATACTCCCCCTTGAATGTCTATTCAACAGATAATGTACCTCATTAAAACCTTAACTAATATAAAACCCAGTGAAAAAAATTTTAGAGAAGGAAAAAGAGTACACATATCTAACAATACGCCTTTTGGTTGCCTCGTTAAAAACCTTGCAAAAAAAATCCAGTGAGACAAAACCTTGTAAGAGAAAAAGAGTACAACGCGTATTAACTCCCCCTGATGAGACAATCAATTCACATCTTTGAGCCTTCGCATTTCAATCTTGTGCACCGTCTTCAAAAGATCGTTGGTGGATATTTGATAAACAAATCATCCATATTAACTTAAATGAATATGTTGCACCTTGAAATCATCATTCTTGATAGAGATGTAATGTCTTCATAAACTGTCGTGGAATGGCATTTTCAATATCTCCATAGAGGTAAAAATTCTCGCTGATCAAATTATCATGCTTATAGTTATAGCAAGATACATTTGTGCATAATTGCACTAAGGATGTGGTACTTCAAGATCAAGAATTATATATGCTTTAAGAGATTTAAATCCTTTAGGGATTGTCATATAAGTTAAATCATATAAGCCATATGAATGTACTTTAGATGCATATCAAGTTTTTTATGCCATGCTAGACATATAAGGTAGATAAAGATGATTGCACACACCATTGACTTTATTCTTTTAAGTGTTTGAACTACATAACCAAAACTACATGTCTTTCATATGAAACCAATTCTATTCAAATTGTGTCTCTTCCATTTGGCTAATATTTTTGTGTTTGTATTCGACCAACTTAAGATCCTCATCTATACTTAGCGCTATGATAGATGTCATCGACAAACATTTTATATCGGTTCCAACCTCCTTATTTTCATATAGACATAACATAGAGATTTCTTCATTCATATATTCAGGTACCTGAATCTCTTCTGAGATTTTATGAAGTATTATGTCATATGATCTTCTAGATCAATTGCCTCATTTATTATAATCATTTTGATCATTTTCTCATCTTCTTTATCAAGAAGTTTATTTGAAACCGATTTGTCTATACGCTGTAAGCGTACCATAGACTTTGCCCTTCTAGGACTTAATATGAGCATTTGCAATGAAAATATAATTACTTTCTTTGGGTCAGCAAATGCGTCTGGCATGCTTTGCAATATATTGCAAATGAATTATCTTTTTATGAACTTCAAGTTCATATTATTTTATTCGAGAATCTAGATATACACATGATAATTCATTCCACGTAACTTTTTCTTAATTGTTTATCATGTCTCCCCCTCATGTTAGAAAAACTAACTTACTTTCTGAACTTTGAAAACCCACCTTTATATGTTATGGTGTTAATTAAAATATACACCGCACATCACTAATAATAAGATGAAATTATTTTGTTCCTCACCCCGAACCACTTGTGAGGGGAGAATGTAATATATTTTTGTATATAACGTATATCAAACTGATATACATAACTTTGTTCTCATAAGCAATAGTTTAACTATTAAGTGGAGGCACTCAATAATTATTTTGCTAAACTAACTGTGATGTAAACCAACTTATCAAAATAAACTTTCTTTAATAAAAAATCTAGAATATGCTCTAAATTAAATTATTGAGCAAGGTATCTGGCAAATACTATATTGCGGGTTAATAATAATCGCACATGTAACCATCTCATAGATGCATCTTATGTGGTATATATGGCAGGTGAATGAGTCCATACTCACCTTTGATATTTCTAGCATTCATGAGATTCAATCCCAATTTTAGTTGGTCTATTAATTAATGAGAACAAACAACATAAGAGAATTCGTAAAGAACTTTCTAGTTCTTTAATATTTACCCATATGAATTTTCTTTTATTTTTACACATCATGCTTAAATTAAGATTGCTCAATAGGCCATGCTTGATAAATCTGTCTGTATCAATAAACTTCAGGTTTACATCATGACATGTGCAATTGTTAATTAAACTCCAGTTTACTATAACATGAATTTTTATAACAATAAACATTCAGTTTACTGTGTCATGTAATTTCACCATATGTTTATTTGTATAGTACAAGTTAGGAAATAAAGCGAGTAGTTTCATATACATATTACCTCGCTACAGTTGTAGTAATATGAAAATATTAAATCTTCTCATTATTTATAGTCTCAATATAACCAACCGCTTTCGCGACTACTTTAGAAACTCAATAAATTTCTTTGAGGCTTACTACGACATAATACCTTATTGATAATCAATTTTATTTTTCCAAAATAATATAATTAGCTCTTCTAGAGCTCTTGATTAACTTTGTACTACCACATATTTATCAACATCCATATGGTGAATATCTCATTCAAGGAGAAAGTTATACCATTATGGTCATGGTCAAAATTATTATAGGCAAGATATGTTGCCTCCGTTACTTTTGCCCTGTAATAATCACATTGTCATAATATTTTTGTGCTTAATCATAATATGTACGTGATCAATGATCATTCATGCCATAAAAATGAATTTATTTTCTTATTTCATCTCAAACCTCCTTCTAGAGGTGAGTGTGGTATATTCATTACCACTAGCACGTTCATATTCTTAAAAAGAATAAATATGTATTCATAAATTAGATGGTGTCACATTCACATCATGAATGTATCATAATCATCTATATGTGCTTTACAAAATCTTATGCTAAATCAATGACAAATATTACTTTCACAGAGTGAAGGATTATTTTGAGAATCCTTATTGTTCTCATTACCACAATGATGACGATTATAATTTCGCCTATTGCCACGTCTACATCCATTGATACCTTTACGGTAATAATGTTGTCTTATTTCAGACTAATTACATATTGCTACCACATTCTCTTAAGGGAACGAGAATGAAGCAAATTCAATGGGACGGGTTTCCACTTCTTGTGCTCACAATCATACATGAATTTGATCATGGCAAGACATAGAAATTTTACCACTTTTGGTAGTTATAATTTCTTACAAACTCTATTAGAGTTATAATCAAAATTTATTGTCTTTGCTTGTATTTAAAATTAAATTATAGAATTTCAATAATTTTAAAAGAGAAAAATAAGGTAAAATACTAACCTTAAATCCAGAATTTATTCCTGGGGAAAGTTCATGGAACAATTGACAATCATTATGCTCAATATTATGTATAAATTGGGCATCATGTACGTATCCCAAAGCCTGGTGACCAAAGAAGATACCTCTACTCAATTGGTTAGAGTCTCGTGCTGATAACGTATTATAAAATAATAAAAGAAGAAGAAGAGTATTGCAGAGAAAAGTAGGGAGAGGGAATTCTTATTGATTTGTGATGATTTACAATGGAATAAAACCCTCTATTTATAGGAAAAAAGTGACTTAGCCACAAAGTAACAAACCCTACAATCTCTCTAAAATATAAACATTCACCTTAAATACAATTCTATTTATAACACCCTCCTTCGTGTAATAGACCTTGAGATTGTTTGATTCCTAGACTATTTGTGCAAGTATTATAATAATATAATAATAATGAATTGGTACGAGTTAAATAATAATGTTAGTACTATTATGTAATGTGCATATTGTATATGAAAAGTTAATATAGGGTTTGTTAAGAAGATTTACATACTTTAAGAGTATTTTTGTCTTTATATATTTTTATCTAGATGTTGTTAATGTACAATTTTTACATTCTTTATTTCAGGGGCGGAGGGGGAGTATTGCATATGATTTCGGACAAACTTAGTAGCTTTTTGCTTAGATATGTATTTGTATTAAAAAATCTATTAAATATATATAGATATTTAATTGCGAACCCAATAACTAACGAGCTATGAGTTCGATTATAAATTTAGAACCTATAAACTTTAAATCATGACTCCTCATCTTCTTCATTCATAGTCCACATAAAATAATAAGTATATAAATTACATCATAACTTATGCTAATATAATAATACGAAATGAACTATCAAAAATCAAGCATTGCATCGGTTGCAAAATTTTGTCCTATAAACAAAGAAATTTGTATTATTTTAATATTTCAAAGTCAATTTTGTTTAGTTAAGCAGAATCTCCCAAGCTCGTTTTCATCCGATAGCTCTTATTCAAATAGTATACAAAAAATTCCTAAGCAGAGGTAGAGGTCCATATATGAGTTCGATTAAACCAGATAACTCTTGTTCAAACAGTATATTATGTTAAAAAATTTATTAAATAAGTACATATATTAAATTTTGAACCAAATTATAAGCATTTGAAGTTTGACATTCTAAAACTCAAAAATCATAAAGTTAAAATTGTGACTCTTCGATTTTCAAGTACCTATTTTAATCTAATGAGGATTATCAGACCCAAGTTTAAATCATCAAATTGTCAAAAAGAAACGCAACATTTTCAAAATTTAGCAGTAAGCCTAAAAAAGAATGTACTCCAAATAAAAAGCGCTCAATCCACCGCGCATCTTAGCACCTACTCTGTACCCCGAACGTTAAAACCGCCCCTTCTCTCTCTCTCTCTCTCAATTTCTCTCTTTGGCTGCCTTATATATATAACACTGCTTTCCCTACGATTTCACATTTCACATAAACTAAAGCCAACACAAAAGCTTGAAAGATTAACCAAGTATTTGAAACCCTCTTCATTTCTTCGTCTCTGATGTTTTCCTGAAAGTGTTTTTCCGGGAAATCAAAGTGAAAGAAATAGGAAAGAGAAAAGGAACTTTGTATCTTGGTTTGAGAAATTTTTGTGTCTGTGTTGCTAGAGGGAGCAATTTGGGTTTGTATGCAATTTGAATAGTTTTCGAGACTTTTATTCATGGCGATGGGACCAGAAAGATCGAAGCTGCCTCTACACAATTTCACCTTACCGTGTGGGCTCAAGTGGGGGAACCAGAAATTCTTACGGTGCGCTAAGGTTGAATCCAACGGAAATATCTCCGCCGTTCATCGCAGGTCATATGGGTCTGAGTTGATCGGACGGCGCCGATCAAATGATCGGAAATTCAGGCCACCGGAAAAAGAGGATGCCGGTGAAGGAATCGGAGCTGTGAGAGAGAAACTCATGTTTGATCTCCAAACAGAAGCTGATAAGATAAAAGACGCAATTTTTAGAGAAGGTTTGGAGGAGCAACAACTGTCTCCGGCGCCGACGAAAACTGCGACGACGGCTGTATCATATGCTGGTGAATTGTCCAGGCCGTGGAACTTGAGGACTCGGCGTGCGGCTTGTAAGGAGCCTAACGGATTCGTTGCCGGCGCCGGTGCCGGCGGAAGTGGTGGATCGAAAGGAGGGTTAAAGATTGATGCTTATAGAACTAATGCTCCGTCGCCGCTAAGGACGGAAAACAAATCTCCGACACTTCGAAGTGATTTTGCCGGTGGAGCCGCCGCCGGAGCTTCTACCAGCGGCGAGAAGAGACAGAGAGTGAAGTTTTCGGTTCCCCTTTCGCGAAGAGAGATCGAAGAGGATTTCATGGCGATGGTTGGACATAGGCCACATCGCAGACCCAAGAAACGAGCTAAATTGGTTCAAAAGAATTTGGATGTAAGTCAAGTTTTTTCCTCTATAAATTGAAGCTTTTGATTTATGATAATCGGACTAAATAGATGAAGTTGATATAAAAGATTGTAATTTGCACATAGCAGTAGTTATAATGTGAATTGATGTTTCGGTGATCCATTTTGCAGACGTTATTTCCAGGGTTGTGGTTGACGGAAATTACACCTGACTTATACAAAGTGCCTGAAGATCAGTAGATTGCAAAGGTAAACATTTGTCGTTGTAATTTGAAAGCTAGTTGCAGGTTTCAGTTTTTGGATGTAATGAATGATTTCAATGCAAGTTTAGGAGCTAATTTTGATTTTGATGTTTGTTTCTGCAGATCAAGGGAAGTTGGAAGCTTGTTTTTTATTTCTGACCAAAGATGATACATTTGTGACTTATTGATCAGTGTAGTGGTTCACCTGACTTTGGAAATTTTGATGAAATCATCGAATTTCTTCAGGTAACAGAAGGGGTGTAGAAAGGAGAAAGTTTTGTTGCTCCGGTGATGCTATGTATGTTTAAATGATTCCATTTGTTCATAATCTTCTCTATTTATGTTCATCAGAATAAGTTTAACATAGTAGGCATGTTTTCAGAATCAGATCAAAGACAATTGTTCACAATGTGAGCTGAATTTTTAATGTTTTCTGAGTGAATTACTCACTACCTTGTTTCTGTTCTATGTAAATTCAATTGTTTTTATTCTTATGAGAGTAGTTCTTTACTTTCTTCTGTGTGATTATCCAAGACGAAATATTTTCTATCCGCGCATGGTCTCCTGAAAGTGCACGCTCCCTCTTCAATCGTAAGAAATTGTGGTAATATTCTATGGCAGATTTCAAACTTCTGCTGCTGTTTTTATGTTAGCTTGATCTTGAAAACCTGAACGACAAGTAAAATGTTGCTGCTAAGTTGCCTGAAATCTGCACTTTACGTCTTTTTAGCTACTAGTAACTAATGATGTATGTCCAGTTTGATCTGTTATTTCTTGCAATTGAGTTGATATCTCTTGAGTCACATGTTGTAAAATGTAATACCTTGATACTTTCCAGAGTGATGAACTGTTTGCTAGTATAAGAGTATCTTACTCAAAGATTTGCTAAGGTTTGGGAGTTGTGGTTCTCTGTCCAGCTGATTTTGTGTTAGTTTCAAATTGTCATCAACCTTAGGAGTAAGGAAATGCTTAACAGGAATGCTGGAAAATCATGAATATATGTTTTTCCATGATAGAACCAATGCAGTTTTTTAAAGGATTATCATGTATGTTATGAAAATGTGTTGAAAAGGAAAGAATTCTCTACTTCAGATTTGAATGCATGTTTTCTGTAAAGCCAATGAACTTGAAACTGGAAGCATCATGTCTTTAAAATGATTAGTATATTTGCTGGTTAAGAGTTCTCTGTAAAGTGTGTCTTTAGAGTATATTTTATCAAGAACTTAATTTATATACATTGGTAGTGTAAAGCTTTTTTTTTTTGGAAATCTATTTTACCTATTATAGGGAATTATTTACTTTTTTTCCATATGTTCAAGTTAAGTTTATATTTATCTGTTATTTTAGGTCATTTTTAACCTGTTAGTGCACAAAACTCAGGCTCAACTTTGAAAGCATTAGCGGATTTGGTTTGGTATGGATGGCTAATTGAATCATTTACGTAGACCATTCATTATTGAGAACATTATCCTACTTTCTTGTTTATGCTGTGGAAGCTGATAATATATTGCAACCACTTTACAATTAAATGGGTAAAGAACTACCAAAGTGAAATGAATGATACGCATTGTCTTTTATACGATAAAGAAACTTACTAAATTAAATCAAACAAAACAGCAGTAATAAAGTGCTGATTGAGTACAAACAAGAATAGTTGTTGAACTATCTCAGAATTAAAAATAAAAAGAAAACCTTTTTGATTTTTCAGAATTTTTTTTCCTACTAAGCACCAATATGGAAAAGTTTTTCTGTACCTTAAATAGTTTTTCAATTTTCTGAAAAATCTGAACAAAATAAATTTTCTTATGGCGTTTGATTGAAAACACATTGATGGTCATTCATACAACGGAAATAATTTTGTACTTAGATACGGTGGTTCAATTTTTTCATGGAAATAGATTTTATAATTTTATTTTTGTCCTTTCTAAGACTTTTTAAAAAAATAATTATATTGTGGATGTCCATTTATTACTCCGCTATAGATAATTTTCCTGAAGAAGATTGTCTATTTAGTACTCTGTTGAAGTTTATCTACAAGCAGCTGATGCAGGCAGGTTGCAAGCAACTCAATGAAATGATTTGCAGCAGCTTCTTATTAAACAGGCAGGTTGCAAGCAGCTCATGCAGACAACTTACAAGCAGCTCAAGAAAAGCCTCGCAGCTGCTTCCTGAATTGTCTCGCATTTGCTTCATTTCTTCTATAAATAAAGGAGATTTCAGTTCATTATGTACATGAGTTTGAAGTTGAATAATATATTAATATCTCTCTATACTTGTCTTCGGTTTATTTACTATACAGTTTTTATTTTATAACACGTTATCAGCATGAGACTCTGCCATTTTGAGCACTTACTTCGAATTTAATTTCTATTTCAGTGTTCATCTCCGATGTAAGGCGACACTCTTACGTCCATGGTTAGATCTTGTTCATTCCTAGCATCATAAGGCAGATTATATCCTTGAAGTGGTGAGTTTTTTGGCACTAGTGATGTAGATATCACTTACATTTGGAGTGGCCAAATTTGCGTAATTTATTTTGAGCCTTTTGCTTATATTTTAATATCTTTATCATCGCTTGCTTGGTTATATGTTACGTATACAATACCTATTTTGGTATTTGTTTTCATCCTTATTATCTTAATAAAAGATTATAAAGTGGATAACATTGTTAGATCCACTTAAACTCCAGCAGAGTTTGCAAGAAATATACAACCACCAGAAGTGGTTATGTTTCGTATATCTCATTGTAACTAAATTTTGTTAACCACCAGAAATGGTATATGTCTATGACCACAAGAAGTGATAATTTAGGCTTTCTATGGTTACAATTAAAGATAAGCTAGAGAAATATTCTCTATATTACATGCACGCCACGATTTGCTCCTGAAATAGTAAATATTTTAAAAGAGGTTGAAGCATCACAATTGGATGTGATTAATGCGCATTCAGATAATTATGTTCGATTTCCTGAAGGATGATAATTTTTGATAAATATTAATCCATTCCCTGAAGTGAACGTGATAATATTAATAAAGCCGTAAATATGAATGCACTCTTGATGTAAATATATTACAATTCACCCCAGAAGAGTTAATATGATTGAGAGAATATATACTCAATATTTCGTATTTTAAATTTGCTCCTGAAAAAGTAACACAATTGAAATTTCCTCTTGAAGTAGGAAAATATTTTAAAGCAGCATCTTTCTGTGCTTAAACAAAATAATGAGCTATTCAAAGTTATTTTTAAAGCACATTTTCATTCCCTGGAGTGAATGAAGAAATACCACAACTCACCTCCTGAAGAGGTAGAATAACAGAGGATATAAATAATATTTTTATAGCATAAAGATCATTGCCACACGTACCTGTTGTACGTAAAACATCTTGGATAATTTTATTAAGTATCATTCTAAGGCAAAAGTATTCTTGTAGAATGTTTTCTACTACAACCACGTTGATATATTATGGTTAGTTGTTATTAACTACCCCGAAGAAAATAACAACTCATGTATATTTTCCTGGAGGATGTAATAACTATGTGGTTGCCACTTTGATATAAAATATTCTGATGTTAATGGCGTTTCTCCCTGAAGGATATATTTGTCACAAAGCTGGTGGTAAAAATATTGAAATTCTTGATTTCTGACATTTATAAATTTAGATTTGTCTTTATATTGTTTATTTGATTATGATTTTCTCTCATGATACTAGAAGTGTCTGAGAAATTTTTGATAGTACAAAATGTATAAAAAAACTCCTGAAGAACTAACTGTTTGTCTAGAAAACACGTGGCATCAGTAATGTCCGGATAATATTAGATTGTGGATAATAAATGAAGGCTCTAGAAGAGCTTATATACAAATATGTCATTCATATTATATGATTATGGTCAAAATATATGTTGTAGTAAACCCGAAGTTTACTGATACAAATGGCTATCATATTGAGACCACAAATGATTAGAAGATTGAAAATCTTCATGTTTCTACAATTATAGGAGGTAAAATAATATGTATGTGAGAAGTTACCCGCCTTATTCTTCAATTTGTACTACATCATATATCACAGTAAACTAGAAGTTTACTAATGCAAAAGCAGTCACAGTAAACCAGAAGTTTTACTGAGGCAAAAGTAGCTACTATAAACCAGAAATTTACTGATACAAAAGTAGACACAGTAAATAAGAAGTTTACTGATGCAAAAGTTTATGCCATAGTAAACTAGAAGGTTACTTAGAGATAGCACATGCTATGATAAACTTGAAGTTTTCATTTGCCATTTTTAAATGAGCTATTTGAGAATTCAGATAAGCATATACTAAAGAACTAGAAGATTCTTCAAGAATTCTCTTGTGTTGCTTGTTCTCATAATAAATTGATTATACCAGCTAAAGTTGGGACTAAAACCTCTAAATTTTGGAATATATAAAAGGTGAATATGGGCCCATTCACCTATCATGTGAATCACTTATAGATGCATATATAAGATGGTTATATGTGCGTTTATTATCAACCTGCAATTTGGCATTTGAAATTGCCTTTCTCAATTAAGAGCATAATTTTCAGATTATGAAATCAAGATAGTTCATCTTGATGATGTTGGTTTATATCCAAGCTAGTTTAGCATTGAATACCTCCTATTAATGGCTAAACTATTGCTTATGAGAACAAAGCCTCATGTGTTGGTCTAAGATTTTCTAAATTACATGCTACAACACTTGTATGCATCAGACCAACAAAATATGATAAGTCCTCCCCTCACAATTGGTTTAGGATCAGAAACTAAATATTTTTACTATCTAATAACTTTGATATGTGGTATATGATTAATTTATCTACCACAATGCACAAAGATAAGTTTTTCAAAGAAGAATGGGGATATGAGTTAGTTTTTCTAACATTTAGGGGATGGAATAAACAGTTGAAAAATATGCTATATGAATTGAATTATCATTATTATGATACTCACTTAGAACATAATTCAAGTCAAATGCCAGAAGCATTTGCTGATCCAAAATTAAATATCATATTTCACCTGCAAATGCTCCCATTAAAATTAAATTTCCTGAAGAATAAAGTCTACTGCATGCATGAAGCGTAGTAAACCGATCGGTTCTAAAGGTAACAATCTTTGAAAATGATAGGAGCAAATGATCAAAATGATCATAATGAGGAGGAAATGAGATCTAGAAGAGCCCATGACATAACATTTCATGAAACTCCGGAAGAAATTCAGGTACCTGAAAATAAAGAAAGTGATGAGATCTCAACAAGTTATGTCACTTGCGAACCGATACAAAATGATCACCGACGAGATATTTGATACAATATAGTGCACAATATTATAATAAATTGTGAAGATCATACATGTAGTCTAGATACCTGAAGATGTCACGCCATTTAGATGCAAGTCATAACCTATATGACTCATTTGATCAAATTTATATAAAGATCCATGAAGGATTTAAAATACTTGAAGCATATGATTCAAAGTCTCGAGAAATGTACTCAATTAAATTACAAAAATCTTTGTATGATTTAAAACAATCAGGGTGCATGTGGTATAATCGCCTCACTGAATTGATGAATGAATGTTATATAAATGATGGCATGTGTCCATGCATTTTTACAAAGAAAATAACATCAGAGTTTGTTCCATGGGGTTTCATAAATCTCATAGAACTCCAGAAGAGCTCCAAAGGGAAAAACTTTGTCTTAGTCTGCAAATTGAATATTTAACAGACGAGATTTTTATCCATCAATCTGTCTATACAGAAAAAGTCTTAAAACGCTTTTACATGGACAAAGCGCACCCATTACGTACACCAAATAGGTGTTCGATCACTTGAAGTGAATAAGGATCCGTTCTGACCTCCATAAGAGGACGTGGAACTCCTTGGTCCTGAAATATTCTATCTCAGTGCAATTGGTGCACTTATATATCTTGCTAATACTAACAAAGGTGGTGCAGGTCATATTGGTTATGCAGATGCAGGTTATTTATCATATCCCCATAAAACTCGATCTCAAATCAGGTATGTGTTTACACGTAGAGGTACTGTCATATCATGGCGCTTCACAAAATAATCTATTGTTACTACTTTTTCAAATCATGCTGAAATAATAGTTATTCATGAAGCAAGTAGGGAATGCGTATGGTTGAGATCAGTGATTCATTTTATTCGAGAAAAATATGGGTTGGAATGTAATAAAAATCCACAAATATTATACGAAGACAATGCTGCATGCATAGCCCAATTAAAGGGAGGATTTATAAAAGGAGATAGAACGAAGCACATTTCACCAAAATTATTCTACACACACGATCTTCAGAAAAATGATGACATCGATGTGCAACAAATCTGTTCAAGTGACAATCCAACAGATTTGTCCACTAAATCTTTGACAACTTCAACTTTTGAGAAGATGGTATACAAGATTGGAATGCGGAGACTCAAATATTTGGAACAAGGTTTTTATCAGGGGGAGTAAAATACACGTTGTATTCTTTTTTCCTTACTAAGATTTTTTCCATGGGGTTTTTCTTGTAAGGTTTTTAATGAGGCAGCTAGAATTGCGTATTACTAAATATGTGTACTCTTTTTCCTTCACTAGATTTTTTCCACAAGGTTTTTCCTAAAAAGGTTTTAACGAGGCACAATATCTTTTAATGAACATCCAAGGGGGAGTGTTATGAAAAAAATTATAATGTGGATGTCCATTTATCACTCTGCTATAGATAATCTTCCTGAAAAAGATTATCCGTTTGGTACTCTATTGAAGTTTATCTACAAGCAACTAATGCAAGCAACTCAATGAAATGATTTGCAACAACTTCTTATTAAACAGGCAGGTTGCAAGCAGCTCATGCAGACAGCTTACAAGCAGCTCAAGAAAAGCTTCGTAGCTGCTTCCTGAAAAACCTCGCAGTTGCTTCATTTCTTCTATAAATAGAGAAAATTTCAGTTCATTATGTACATGAGTTTGAAGTTGAATAATATATCAATCTCTCTCTATACTTGTCGTCGATTTATTTACTTTATAATTTTTATTTTATAATAGTAGATACGGTTGTTCAATTTTTTCATGGAAATAGATTTTATAATTTTATTTTTGTCCTTTTCTAAGACCTTTGTAAAAAATAATATTAAGTGCATTGGTTCCTTCTTGTAATTCCCTTTTGTCCACTCACGATCCAACTTTCAAGCACGAGAAAATTATCTCGGAGCAGACCACGAAGAGAAATTGCTATTAATACACCAAAATTTAAAAAATATAAGCACGGAATAACCTAACTCTCTTGAGTTCGAGTTTATTCACTAATTATTTGTTTGACGAACTTCAGAATATGAACTTTGTGAGGTTTAGATTTTAACTTATTTGTTTGACGAACTTCTTTTATTCCATGACACATGGAATCAAGGAAAAAAAGCTTACGCTCACTTTATATACTAAATCATACTATTAGGGCTAGGTGTCGTTTGGTATAATGAATGAGCAAAAATAATCTTAGAGCAAAAATTTAGTACCGCCTTATTTTTTGTTTGGTTATTAATTCTGGGATAAGTTATTTCAGGATTAAAAATAATACCGAGATAACTATACTTGCCAGAAGGTAAAATAGTAATCCTAGGATAAGTTATCACATGGTGAAGCAGTAAAATTGACAATCCCACGATTAATACAACATACCAAACAGTCAATAAGAAATAATATCAGGATACCTAATTCCAGTAAACTTAATCCCAGTAAAACTAATCCTAATATAACTAATCTCAGTATAACTAATCTTCAAATCAAACGATCCCTTAATTTACTACATTTACTATTTAGCCAAGTGATAAATTAAAATGAGACTATATAATAATTAATCATAATTGAGTAAAAAGTTAATATAAATATTTACACTTGTCATGTGATTATTTGTTTGACGTAAACACCTAAAAGTTTTTTTGACATGAATTTCCATTGAACATATGTGACAAATAACTCGTAGAACATGAAATGGGTGAGCTTTTATCAGGTTTGAAATTATCAAAACAGAAAATTGATTTGTGTGGACTAAAAACAAATATATATTTCCATCCAAAGATGAGTGATCCTAACTTTTATTTTTCTTAGTTTTTTATTTTATTTTAATAATAAGCAGCATTCTTGCACACGACACGTTCTGAATGCATGGACCTTTTCTTTTAAGCTTTTTATTTTTTATTTTTTTATTTTTTTATTTTTAAATCTTAGAGAGATTTCCTTCTATACACACTTGAGGCGTTCCAAAGAAAAATAAAAGATTAAAAGAAAACCGAATAAGGTCCATGAAATAAGGGAGTTATTTGAAAGCTTCATAATTTTGCTTTATTAAACCATGACAGTTTAACAAGATTCTTGCATTATTAAACTACGGTCTATGTTTTTGAAAAGGTATAAGTCTGTTACAAAATTTCAAAATAGAAAATAAAAGGGAAAAAAGGAAGAATGGTGCTTGAAAATGGATGCAAATTGGATTAGATGAATTGGTTTGGTAAAGTTACAAGTGTAGATTCGGAGAAAAAAAAACCCTAAATAATTACCCGTTTAATTACTTAAATTAAAAATAGTTGGCGAATATAATATATATAAAATTCATGTGCAATATATATATATATATATATAACTATATATAACCAATGAGTATTTATATATATCAGCTACGAAGTTTGGTGGACTAGTTGGGTAAAGATCCTGTAAAATATTGCGGTTGTCGATGGATGAAATTCAAAAATAG
The DNA here is from genome assembly GCF_000715075.1 of Nicotiana tabacum. Classification (NCBI taxonomy): domain Eukaryota; kingdom Viridiplantae; phylum Streptophyta; class Magnoliopsida; order Solanales; family Solanaceae; genus Nicotiana; species Nicotiana tabacum. The sequence continues at coordinate 107,705,226 of NC_134091.1, read as the reverse complement.
CCAGATTTACAAGCGGTAATTAAAAATAGCCACAGTTTCAAAAGTAATCGAAATTTAGCTACTTTTTATGTAAAGATAAATATGAACGAAAATACTGTTCAAAATTCGAAAAATATTCCAGCATAATATACTGGAGTTCGAATTTTTTACATGTGAACTTTCATCATAATATACTGGAGTTCCCGCATAATATACTAGTCCAGTATAATATGCTGTAAGTTCATACACATGTGCTCCAATCTCCAGTATATTATGCTGGCACTTTTCGTGTGCTGGATTTCCAGCATAATATACTGGAAGTTCATACACAGGTGTACCAATCTCTAGTATATTATGCTGGAACTTTCCGTGTTGCAGCAAAATAGTAGCTATTTTTTAATGACTTTATAAATACTGACTATTTTTTAATTATCAATCCGAAAACTGACTAGCCCGCGCTATTTTTACTTTGTCGTCGACTGGCTTAATGTTTTTCAGCCCATCTTGTAAGAAAACACTCAACTAAACAAGCAAAGGAACAGGCTTTCTGATTCCAACGAAAAGCCTCCATACAGCTAGTCCCACACCGACGAGAACATAAAGCTCTCTTCCGTTTATATGGCAAAATCTCAATAGTATCGTTTTTACCTTCTCGAACATCCGATAAAATTGGAGCGATACACAAAAGATTGTCATGGCCGATGACACGCACAAATCAAGAAATGGTCTAAATGTTTTTTCTCCATTCTTAGATTTGTTTGTTCGGACCTTCAATCTGAGGTCAGTTTCTTTCTTTCTGCGTTTTCTTTATTGTCCCTCTTTGTTTCTGTAAATGTTCAAATAACACCTTTTGGGTACTTCTTACTCGTTTAGTATCATCTGAATAATTGGTCCGTTTAGAGAATTATAACCTCAGGTGTCCTTGCTATTGATTATTGAATGTTTTCTATGTCAGTAAAGCAGCTATTTCATGTTTTCCTCACAGTAAAACAACTATTCGGATAGCTGCTACGAATAAATCATATAGAAATTGATCGTCATTTTATTAGATAAAATGTGCAAGAAAAGATCACCCAAACTGAGTGGGCGTTTGGACTTAAGAATTGTAAAATTTCGGAAAAAGTGATTTTTTTTTTCAAAGTGAAAATGGTATTTTAGAATTAGAGTTGTGTTTCGACGTGAATATAATTTTGGACTTTTTTTGAATTTTTTGCGAGTGATCTGACTAAAAATTTTGAAAAAGAACTTTTTTGAAAATTTTCAAATTTTCTGAAATTCATGTTCAAGCGAAAATCTAAAATTTCATGGTCAAACACAGATTTCAAGAAAAAAATGAAAAATTTTTCGAAAAAAAGGAATCTTTTTTATGGCCAAACGGGCCCTGAGTATATTTATAGCAATTGTTGAAAGTTAATGTAGAAGCTAATCAATGAAGTGTATAATTTACCATGATACATATATTCATTGATGCATATTTTTAATGGAATTGAGAAAATAATTTGAAATGAGTAATTAATACTGTGGATATAACATGAAAAAAAGAAATTATCTTCTTTTGATATGCTAAAAGTGACAAGTAAAATTGAAAATCTATTTTTAGAATAGCGGACAAGTAAAAGTGAACGGAGGGAATTTTAGGCTTTTATCTATCCTAAGATTCAAAGTCGTGACGTGCGCTCTCACACATCACAGGCTACGCTCGTATTACGAGTCCGGAACTAAAGTGTTGCTTTTTTGGACTCAAAGCACAAAAATAAATAAAAAAAACCATCCGATGACCAATTTATATATAACGCATGAGTTGAATGCGCTATACTTTAACGACATGTTTGTCCGTTAAGGTATATTGCATGCTAACACATGCGCTATATTTAAACTTTACTGACCCACCAATAATTGATTTGAACTTTACTGACCCGCCAATAATTGAGGCTATATCGCATGCATAATACGCACTATATATATAGCGCATATCATGCATGCGCTATACTCACAATTATTGTACTCCCGAATTGGTTTTTTGCTTATTTAAGGAGTTTCATTATTTCGTTAAAAATCCATTCAGGGTCCTCCACGTCTTCCGAAATATTTGTTTGCTTAACTTATTTTTGAATTTTGTCATAATGTCCGAAAAACGACAAATTAGGGTTGCATTATATTGGGGAGGGAGGGGGAGTTGTCGTGGAGAATAACTCAGTACACTATAGTTGTTCTCCACATTGTATTATTAAGCTGCCACTTACAATGGAGTACGATAGATTGGTTTCGTTGTTATGTAAAAAATGAGTATGAGAAAATATTCGGTTAATATTAAAGTAACCCGAATATATTCGTATTCTGTTACTCCGCAATTGGTTGCTTGTTATGCTGAGTTTAACATCAAAAACGACAAAATTTTGACAGATTTTTTGAGGACTCCGGATTAACACCGAAAACTTATTGTGATAAAAATATTGGAAATGTACGTCAAGTCTGAAGACGTTCGCAATATTGAGGTTCCGCAAAATAGGGATAACCCTCAATCATATATTTTTTTAGAGCAGTTTTATCCGAACAGGTTCCGTTTGAAAGACTTTGGCCAGATCTAAACTTATCTCCACGGGCGAATGAGGAGCGATGACATAATTTCTCCCCAAGTTTATATAATCCACAAGTCGAGTGGTAAATTTTAATTTTCCTTTGTATTACTATATTTTTTTTATGTATTATATTGTATTAACACTTATATATTTCGAAGGGGGTACCGGTCAGATATGAATTTTACAAGTTATGAACCAACGGACAATCAGAATATGCCCAGTTTTAGTGTGTTGGATCATGGTGTCCATCCGGGAGTCATCGACAACAGGATAATGTGCATCGTGGGATATCAACAGATTATGATTTGTAAGTTAAGTGATAAAGTTTATATGTAATGTTTGGATGAATTTGAGAAACTCATTATTTTATTGGTTGTGCAGTGAAAACGAGCAACTTGAAGGTCCTGTCCTTACTCAATTGCCCGAAGACGATATATTTAATTAGGATCTGGCAGATGTATAGAGTCAGTAAGATGATAGTGATTATGACAACAATGCTGATGAGTCTGGAGATGACATACCTTTCCCTGATGAGGGTGATGATGATGAGGATGAGAATGATGAACCTGATTTGCCGAGTGAGCATGATGCCACCAATGAGCATGCTCCATATATGCAGACTCCATCTCCCTTTATACCCAGCATGTACGAGTCACATGTGCCCTTTCATTCAAGGGAGATTTCGTACCTTGATCAGTTGCCTAGTATGCCGGATGTGGATGCCCTCACAAGGGATCTTGACGATATTCGGACAACAATGTGGAATGAATCTAGACTAATGGTGCTGTCAAATAATATGCTTTTTGCTTATAAAGCGCGCCTAAGCAGGGCGGTGCAAATGTACATCATAAAAGAGTGTCGTGAGATCGTGGTTCGTGAGTCATCTCCGGAAGTATACAAGGTTATTTGTCGTAGATGGTTTCAAGGTTGTACATGGATGCTGCGTGTGAGAAAGGGCAGCCCGATGTACTAAGCTTCTACTATGCGCGGGGTTCGGGGAAGGGCTGGACTACATGGGTCTATTGTACGCAACCTTACTCTGAATTTCTGCAAGAGGCTATTTTCACGGCTCGAACCCGTGACCTCTTTGTCACATGACAACAACTTTACCAGTTACGTTCTGCGTGCGAGAAAGTTGAAAACAAATATGTGGATTGTGGGGAAATACATTGGCACCCACACTTGTGATATAGACACATTCAGTGGGAATCATTTTAATTTGAATGTTGACTTGATTTCTCTTGTCTTGATTCCACACATTGAATCGTCCATAGGGTACAAGATTAAAGAGTGTATAACATCCGTCCACTAGGTATATGGATGTACCATTACCAAAAGAAAGGCATTTCGTTTGAGATTGTTTATGGTAATTGGGATAAGTCCTTTGCCGCTCTACCCAGGTACATGGCTGTATTGCAACACTTTAACCCCGGGACTGTTGTTAAATGGAAGCCTGAGCGGAGTCCGGGAATACAAGACTTCATATTCAGATATGTGCTTTGGGTATTTAAACCAACCATTGATGGTTTTGTACATTGTCGGCCGGTAATATCCATAGATGACACTCATGTCTATGGAAAGTATGATATTAAGTTGTTGATCGCCGTTGCAGTAGATGCTAATGGAAGCATATTTCTCCTCGCATTTGCTATTTGTGCCAGTGAAAGCTAAGAGACTTGGACATTATTTTTGAACCACTTGAAGGAGCACGTTATCAGGCAACGTTCAGATATTTGTCTAACATCTGATTGGCATGGTGGTATTTTAAGTTCTGTACATAATTTGCGTGCATGGCAGGAATCGTATGCCTACCACCGTTACTGTGTTAGGCACTTGAAAGCTAACTTCCAGAGTGATCATCTGAACAAGAACTTACATGATTTAATGTGGATGGCTGTAACAGATCACCAAAAGTGTAAATTCAGGAGTCGAATGGAATTGATTAGGAAGGAAGACCCAGAAGCCTATCGTTGGTTGATGCGGCATGAGCTTGACAAGTGGACTTTGTATAAGGATGGTGGTAGAAGATGGGGAATTTTGACTACAAACGTGTTAGATCTTTCAACAGGTTGTTAAAGTTTGCACGTGGATTGCCTGTCACTACCATGGTGCGGATGTCATTCAAGCAGATAGCGGAGAGGTTTGTTGAAAGATCTAGAGGTGCATCATCACTGATGAAAATGAGTGTTGAATTTATGACACAACCAATGAAACGATTTGAGAAATATAGGAAGCAAGCACAGTGACATACATTTTTGCAGTATTGCAGCGAGCGAATGTTTTTGAAGTTCGCACTGGTCTGCATCAAAACCGCGGTAATAATACCTATACCATCAATGAATTTAGAAGATTATGTTCGTGTGGGAAATGGTCGATCTATCACTTGCCATGCTCACATGCCATGAAGTGCTTTCAACATGCAGGTTTTGTGGCGACGAGGTACCTTGATAAAGAATATAGTGTTGCTACATACGTAAACACCTATAGTGACCACCTCCAACCAGTGGGTACTGTACATTATTGGACACCGTAACCATTTAAAATGGTATGTAATAAGGATTATGTGCGTCAATGGCAAGTGCAAAAAAGAATGCGGATACGGAACCAAATGGATGTTGGTGATACCGTTTATACACGCAAATATAGCATATGTTCCCAAACAGGACACGACCACTGTAAATATCCTTTAACTGGGTTGGGAAGCGGTAGTAATTCAGCTCCAGGTGGCAGTTCATCCAATGTGCCCAATTATCAAGGATAAACTTAATGTTTTGTTGCAGTATTTTTGTTGTACTAAATGTCTGTAAAGGTTCAGTTTGCAATATTTCTGAAATAAAATTATGTTTCCAATAGGGTTAAATCTAATTGACATTTAGCATTGAAGATTCAATACAATAATTTAAAATATTTCCCAAGAAATAAATAATTTTCATTCGCCATTATCGTCACTGTTTGATACTATTTCATTGTCACTGTATTCATCTTCTTCATCAACATCTTGTACGCATCCGTCCAGACCAAGGATATCGTAATCTAGGCCCCCAGTTGACACACATTTCTCGTATTTCATCGTTATCATCAATAAGACCACTTGCTTGATTTCTACAATAATATGGGACTCCTACGTCCAACGTCTGCGGTAGAAACTTAGGTAGTCCCTCCCATTCGACAACTGTTGGAAAAACATGATAATCAATGTCTTTATGCAATTTTTTATTTTCTAATTAAATCCCAATACTGATCCTCCGTTCCTTGCAGGTAGTTAAGATCATCTTGTGCATGATGAACGGTTATTGCCTTTTTCATCTCTAAAATCTCCTTCATCAAATACCGAATCATTTCTGGTTCATCTTTGTGTGTGTTTGTTTAGAAGGTTGTAGACAGTTCTTGTGGTATAATTAGCCCATGCCAGTGGCATAGTACTTCATAATCACACCTTTTTGAGTAAAGGGGAACCCATTGTAGTTTTTAGCCCGAAATTCGCATACCTTCAGGTTTTGTAGAATGCGCTTCGCACTCAATAATGTGCCATGCCACTTTGAGATCAGTGTATATATTGATGGGCTTATTTTCTAAGGGACGTAGAACACCATATCACTTGTCGTCAACCAAATTAGTATAGCAACCTAGCATATAATTTTTTTTAAGGTAGAGATCGATTGTGTTATGACGTGTTCCATGTATATCTGTTGAACTGCCTTCACCTTTTTGCCTCTTCTTAAACCACTTATTAAATGTTAGTGGCATTTCTGAAATGGATGTTGTAATGGTTCTTGAAATGATTTTTGAACACTGGAATGTTGGTTCAACTTAAGAATAACTAAACTGCACGAACTTGTTTGTTAAACGTAGTGCATCACCAATATGTGTTATGTGTATTGTCATGTCGACTTGAAAAAGCTGTCGACCTGAAAAGCTACACCTGCTTGTACCCTAAAGTTTTATTAGCATGCGAAACGTAACGCATCACCAATATGTGTTATGTATATTGTCATGTCGACCTGAGCATATAATAGTACTACTCGGGCGGCACATAAGCAGCCTCGTATCCTTAGCGCCCATCCTTTCGGGTACATCTCAATGTGTCAGCAGCAAGAGCAGTAACCCGACAGCCAAACCCGTGCACAACTACCGCTCCCTCGCATGTATGTTGTAGCATCTCCAGTCCCAACAGGTAGAACTGGTGTTAGCCAATAGCCTGCATAACATATAAAATATTAATTACGGAAGGATAATGTAACATTATAAGTAAGTATAACAAATAACATACCAGTGCCTCATGCCTCCCGGCGTATGGAATGTACCGACCGCCAGCGCGATGAATGGGATTCCCGACGAGAAGTCGGGTAACTCTGCGATACCAACCCATGTACCCATGCTCGCCGTCCAAACGGTCAGGTGGAGGGTGTGGCGGAATCAGGCTATACCTCTGGTCCCAATCCTCTATCTGGGCTTCTAGCCAGGCCAAGTATGTATGGTCGACCTTGCGGCGATCATCCCACTGGTAATGTGTAGAATGCCAACTGGGTGGAATAGGTACAAGCTGGGGTCGACCAAACTAGCGAAGGACTCGCTCGGTGGCATGGTGCTCGACTATATCGAGACATATTAGTGGGACAGAAGAGCTCCACATAGCTTGACCGCAGAAACAATAATCTGGCAATCCAGCTATAAGCGCGTTGCTGTATGGCCTTCATACAAACTATTTATTAAACACAAGAATCGTGAGTAAATGCAACATATATCAAGCCGGGCCAAGTAAACTTAAGTATATATGTACCTGAGCGCCTTCAAGTAAATCCAACAAAACCTGTAATAAGGTAGATGATGTCGAGCTTCGACCTCGCGGACGTGGCCTCGCCTATCAACCCACCTCCTAGCTAGTGGGAGAAACGGTGGAGGTGGTGCATCCGGAGCTATCGGTGGCTGGAACTGCAGGAACCGCTCCCAGGCCCAAACCTAATATAGATTGTGGACGTAAATTTTAAGGTATTTTTTTACTATGTATATTATAATCATGAAAAGAATTGACTATGTTTTCACTTGCAGCAGCAGTATAATATCGACAACGTCTCTCTGAGTGCTCATGCACGCCCGGCACATCTGCCTATACAGGTAAGCTAGAACATCTACACCCCAACTGTAACCAGCTAAATCATCTAGCCGCTCCAGATGATGTAGAAATCGCAATCCGGCTAGGTTTCCCGAAGTGTTCGGGAATAGTATACCATCAAACATCATCAGCAGCAACAACCTCGTCTCCCGGTCGATATCCTCTGGCAGTGAATCATCAGTAATATCCGCGTGCATCGCCACCAAATGCTGCCTAACGGGCCGTGCGTCAGCTGCAATCGATTGGCCCCACTCAACGCAGTCGGCTCCACAGGATGGAAACCGGTGAGCCTCTGCAACATATGAAGGTACTCCTCTCCCGTATAGTTCCTAAGATCATGTGGGTAAGCTACAGATATACCATCAACGGGCAGCCAAAAAAGAACCTCCATGTCCTCTAGCGTGATGGTAGCCTCGCCGATGGGTAGATGAAATGCGTGCGTCTCCGGTCGCTATCGCTCTATCATGACCGTGATCATGGCCAAGTCAAATTGCAACCGGCCGATATCTATGATCCTCTAAAAACCTGTCCGTTGAAGGCGTCTAACTATACGGGGATGCAGTGGGTGGTCCCTAATGAACTCCCACAGATTGTCTATACGGCTGGGGTAGAAGGTCTGGGACAGACACTGCCCATCCCAGATGTGTGAAGACCTATGATTGCCCTGGAGTAACAGTAGCTCTCGAGATGCATGTCCGGGATGCACATGGGGAAGCTCCATAACGATGTCTGTAAATTGAACAATATTAATTAAAGTATTTTTTTGTTTAATCGCTTAACATGTTTAAATATATTGCAATATTTTTTTATATTAACATTTAATCGATAAATTTTCTATATTATTACTTAGGTTGATACATTTTCTATATTATTATTTTATATGTTAGTTTCTTACATTTTTGACTAAAATTCGGCAGGATTTTGTTTGAACTATGATCTTTTTTCTGCTATTTTTGGGTATAATAAAATTAAATAATTAATTTTCATAACTATACATGATATAATTAATAAGTATTCATATAAAAATACTTAGGTTGACAAATGTTTTATATTGTTGTTTTATATGTTATTTTCTTACATTTTTTGACTAAAATGCGAGAGGGTTTTTGTTTGAACTATCATCTTTTTTCAGATATTTTTGGGGTTAACAGAGAATTAAATATTTATTTCAATAACTAAAAAGATATTTTAGTAATTATTCATATAAAAAATACTTAGATTGATAAACTTTCTATATTAATATTTCATATGTTAGTTTCCTACATTTGTTTACTAAAATTCGACAGGATTGTGTTTGAACTATCATCTTTTTAAAGTTTTTTTGGGTTATAATAGAATTAGATATTAAATTTTCATAAGTAATCAAGATATATTCAATAACTATTCATATAATAAATCTACAAACTTAATAGTAAATAATAATAAATTTATTTCATTCGTAACGATTTATTTGTTAACTGTTATATTTTGCCCAAATTTTTCGGCAGCGTCTCTTTTGTAACATCAACTGATTATTTTATGACTCATATCTAATATTTGATAATTATCTACTAATATATTAAATTCATAATTGAGTACTCTAACCGAGTTTGTTAAGGAGAGCACATAGTTTTTATTCTAGACTACGGAATATTAAAGAGCACTAAAGTCACACTACTCTAAATGGCTATAAACAAAGTCCACTACCATAAGCTAAAATTTATTAGCAGTTTTACTACGCTAAAGAGCACTACATAATAATTAAAGGCACAACATAACACTAAAGGGTACTAAACAATAATAAAGTCACATATTAATATATGCACAACACTAAAATCATACATAACAATAATTATTCAATAAAATAACAAAATATATTTTTAATTTATTTTAGCACATAAATAAACTAATCCGGATAAAAAACAAAAAAATTAATTATATCACAAAACGATAACAAAAAACATACAACACAGTAAAAATAACTAATGAGCAATTTATATACATGAGTTTTACCAAAAAGTCGGAATACCTCGATTTAAAGTTTTTTGAATTGTGAAAAATTGATGATTTGGTAGCCGAAACGAGCAATAGGCGAGATCCACTACACGACAACACCTTGGATCCGGTGTTAGCTTGCTAAAATATAGAGAGGACATGATTTTTAGGGGACGGGTGAGCTCCAATGAAGATTTTTGATTAAATATAAGGGCAGGGGGACCGTTTTTGGTTCTGTCTGGTCGAGGAAGAAGACTGGACCGATAATTTATATAGGTATGTCGCATATATAGGATGCAATATACCTACATGTCTTTTCAAATCTATGTAGTAAGTTCAGGGGAGGCTATCATACTTGTTCAAATCTATTTGGTTGGTTTGGGAGGGTAGCTATTTGAAGAATTGTTGAAATGAGATTGAAAAAATATCACATTAAAATTTTACTTTGATTCTTTAGATAAACACAATTTCCTTAAAAAGATTATCGATTGATCTAGCTCATTTATGAATTTTCTTATTGCTTTCCTCCTCTAATTTTGTTTTAGACAATCAAATTAGTCACTAACTTTAGAAAATAATCACTCTCCCCCTCTTATAGCGCCGATGTTGAAATTCTTTTTAAATAATACTTTGTAGATTTATTCTTTTACTAAATTGGTAATAATAGAATAATAAACATCATGTATGCATATAAAAATTAATTCTAAAAATCAATATATATATATATATATAAGTGAGAAGCCCTTAAGTCAAACGTCAAATTATAAGTTTAATGCATCCTTTGAACTGTGGTTTCTGGCTGTTTATAAGTTTAATGCATCCTTTGAACTGTGGTTTCTGGCTGTTTGTGGTTTCTGGCTGTGAAGTAATTCTTTATTTACTCTTTTCCCCTCAAATAGGTATGTAAGATATAAGAGGAAAACACCTTTAATGGGGTTGGACTTGGAATTCTACACCTATGTAAGGTAAAGTTGTAAGGTTCCAGAACCTATTTGTGGTTCTTTTTGACAAAAAGAACGGAAATGCGTGTAAAAAAATTACCTAACTTTGTATAACGCTCTTTTAAAGAGCGCTATACTTTAACGGACGTTTTGGACGTTAAAGTATAGCGCTCTTTAAAAGAGCGTTATACATATAACGCCTTTAGAGACAACACTATATATGTATAACGCAGTTATAAAGAGCGCTATACCTGTTTTGTGGGCCCACCAATGTGTTTCCATGTTATTTTATATTTTTTTTGCGATTAAGCTAGTATGTTATTTTTATCCAAACTAAGATATTAGTGTTCTAAAAAAATATGTAAAAATTGAGAAATCATTATAATTTGTTAATAAAAATATTTAATAAATTTCTTTTACTGTTTTATATGTATTTTCGTGAATGTTTTGTGATTAAATTTATTGTTTTTTATCTAGTTTAGATTATTTATTTGCTTAAAGACTAGTAATATAGTGCCCTTTTAGCGTAGTAAAATATAGAGCCTTTTAGCGTAGTATCCCTGCAGTTTAAGTATCTCTTATATTGATAGATCAAACACAAACTCTGTCCAATTTATAAAAATTAATTATTTATTTACAAAACAAATATATAAAATTATGAAACTAACATGTAAAATATTAAAATTGACACATACAAGAATTCAGGATAGCTTGGTGCTACTGGGCCTCAAATATCGAGCCTGGAACCCATAGATATATACTCTGTCCAATTAATTATTGTAGGATTATAAAAAATAATTATTTAATTTACAAAACAAACATACAAAATTATGAAAATAATAAAATTGACACATACAAGAATTCAGGATAGCTTGGTGCTACTGGGCCTCAAATATCGAGCCTGAAACCCATAGATATATACTCTGTCCAATTAAATATTGTATAACTTTAAAAATTAATTATTTAATTTACAGATCAAACATACAATTAATGTTGTTTAATTTACAGTAGACGACATGGACGTGCCGCCTATGCATCCCGGACCTTTCTCCGATGAGCTATTAGTATTACAGGGCGATCATAGGTCCGCCCACGTATGGGAGGGAGAGTTACTGGCCCAGACTCTCCGCGCCAGGAGAGTGGACGACATGTGGGATTTTATGAAAGATTGAGATCTCCATCCCCGTGTAGTCCAGCGCCTGCAGGATACTGTAACGACCCGGCCGATAATTTTGAGTATTACAACCCCATCTCCCCATTTACTGCTCAAATTGTACTTTACAGTTGTTGTGTGAATTACCGGAGTAATTGGTTCGGGTCCGATGAAGTTTTGGAATGAATTGAAACACTTAGTTCCAAGGTTTAAAACTTAAGTTAAAATAGTGACCGGATGTCGACTTATGTGTAAACGAACTCAGAATGGAGTTTTGATAATTCCAATAGCTCCGTATGGTGATTTTGGACTTAGGAGCGTGTCCGAAAAATTATTTGGAGGTATGTAGTGGAATTTGGCTTGAAATGCCGAAAGTTGAATTTTTGGAAGTTTGAACGGGGGTTGACTTTTTGATATCGAGGTCGGAATCCGATTCTGAAAATTTGAATACCTCTGTTATTTTATTTATGACTTGTGTATAAAATTTGAGGTCAATCGGACGTGATTTGATAGATCCGGAGTCATTTGTAGAAATTAGAAATTTCAAAGTTCATTAGACTTGAATTGGGGTGTAATTCATGGTTTTAGCGTTGTTTTAGGTGATTTGAGGGTTCAACTAAGTTCGTATGATGTTTTTGGATTTGTTGGTATATTTGGTTGAGTTCCCGAGGGCTAGGGTGAGTTTCGAATGGTTAACGGGTTGGATTTTGGACTTGGAACTCTGCTGGAATTTTTCTGATGCACCATCTGGTTTCCTTCATCGCGTTCGCGAGTGGAGCCTCGCGTTCGCGAAGAGGAACTGAGAGGCTGGCAATATTTGCTCTTCGCGTTCGCGAAGAGAAGAACGCGTTCGCGAAGAGTGGACTGGGTGTGCATCGCAAACGCGAGAGGTGTTATGCATTCGCGAAGAAGAGAGGAAGCAGCTGAGGACCCCAGGCAATTAGTCTACGCGTTCGCGTAGTGACGGGGAATGAAGCATCGCGTTCGCGATGGGTTAAACGCGTTCGCGTAGAAGACATTGAGGCAGAGGCATTTTGTGCTTCGCGAACGCGAGGGTGATGTCGCGTTCGCGAAGGAGGAATTTGGACGGGAACTATTTTGTGCTTCGCGAACGCGAGGCACTGACCGCGTTCGCGAAGAAGAAAAGCCTGGGTAGTGAGTTTAATTTATGAAAATGGGACTTCGTCCCATTTTCAGTTTTTGACGATTTGGAGGTCGGATTGAGGCGATTTTTGGGTAATTTTCAGAGGAAACAACGAGGTAAGTGTTCTTAACTCAATATTGGTTAAATTACCCGAATCCATGGTTGTTTTTATCATTTAATTGGCGAATTAATTTGAAAAAGTTTAAAAACCCTCTTAGTTTAAATTGAAGATTTGAGGGTCGAGTTGGGGTCGTATTTTGATAAAATTGGTATGGTTAGACTCGTGGTTGAATGAGCTTCAGGATTTTGTAATTTTTGTCGAGTTCCGAGATGTGGGCCCCACAGGCGATATTTGAGCTTAAATTCGATTTTTTATGAAAAATTAGCATTTTCTTATGAAGTTAATTCCAATAATTTTTTTTTACTGAAACGAATTATTTGTGACTAGATTCGAGGAATTCGGAGGCCGAATTGCGAGGCAAAGGCATAGCAGCGTAAAGAATTTCATGCTCTGAGGTAAGTAACACTTCTAAACTTGGTTCTGAGGGTATGATATGAATTGTTTGGAGGTGACATATACGATAGGTGACGAGCATATAGACTTGCACCACAAAAAGTGTGCTTTGAATAAATCCTGTGAAGAAGAAAAATTAAAGAATCATGTTATTATCTGAACATGTGGCACGTATTAGAGGAATTAAGCTGAGGCTAGTAATAAAGATCATGTTTATGCTATGTGTCGATATTTTAGGACCCATGGGGTCGTGGTGCTGTTGAATTAATTGTTCTAAAATATACATTTCATACTCAGTAATAATTGTCCAATGTAAGGATATTTATGGGATTGAGCTGCGCAACGCAGCAGGCTATTTGGCTTTATATATGTTACTATTTTATGGATCGGGGCTGCCCGCCTGCAGCAGGCCTTATTGGTTTTACTATTTTATGGATCGGGGCTGCCCGCCTGCAATAGGCCTTATTGCCTTTACTATTTTATTGATCGGGGCTGCCCGCTGTAGCAGGCCTTATTGGCTTTACTATTTTATGAATCGGGGCTGCCCGCCTGCAGCAGACCTTATTAGCTTTACTATTTTATGGATCGGGGCTGCCCGCCTGCAGCATGTCTTATTGGCTTTACTATTTTATGGATCGGGGCTGCCCGCCTGCAGCAGGTCTCATTGGCTTTATTATTATACGGATCGGGACTGCCCGCCTGCAGTAGGCCATATTGGCTTTATATCATGCTTGGGCTGAAGGAGCCCCTCCGAGAGTCTGCACACACCCACAGTGAGCGCGGTCGACTTATAGCGCTTGGGCTGAAGGAGCCCCTCCGGAGTCTGTACACCCCCATTGAGTGTAGATGATTATATATATTCGGGATGGATTTCCTAGGGCATGGACTTGCCTTACTTACTGCTTATATATATGTTTGAGATGGATTTTCACATGGCATGGACTTGCCTTACTTATTTATATTGTAATGAATTTACCTGGACATGGATCTTGTCCGTATCATTTACATTTGGGGATAAATTACCCCAGGGCTGGATTGGCCTTATACAGTAATAAATGACTGACTGTCAGTCGATGTGTATATATATACGGGTTGGAACACACCAGGGCTGGACTGGCCATAAACGGTACCGAGTGACCGAATAATTGCTGACCAATATCTACAGGAGGTCTTGCTACTGAGATGTTATATTTCTTATATCATGCAATATTGATCTATTTCACTTGTAATGAGTTTATCTGTTGAACTTGAAAGCATGCCTACATTTCTGTACTATTATTTTTACTGGACTGTACTTGCAGAGCTCATCATTTCTTTCAGCCAAAGGTTAGTCTTGTTACTTATTGAGTTAGTTGTACTCATATTACACTCTGCACCTCGTGTGTAGATCCAGGTACTTTCGGACACGGAGATTGTTAGATTTTAGAGTACTGTTAGTTGGAGACTATCAATGTAGCTGCTTGGCGTCTGCTGACCTTGCCTCTCTTTCCTTTAGTTATTATACTGTTTTATACTTTCAGGCAGTGGTTTTTATCAGTCAAATATTGTATTTACATTAGATGCTCATGTACTCAGTGACACCGAATTTTGGGAGTGATATATTTGAAATTTTGAGATTTCTTCCGCTGAATTTAATTATTCTATTTTCAAACTTGAGAGAAATTGTGGTTTATTGAGATTTTTGGGCTTGCCTAGTATTGAGATAGGTGCCATCATGACGGGTGAGATTTTGGATCGTGACAAGCTGGTAACAAAGCTCTAGGAAACATAGGTCTTACGAGTCTTGAGCAGGTTTAGTAGAGTTTTGCGGATAGGTACAGAGACGTCTGTACTTATCTTCAAGAGGCTGCCAAAACCTTAGGAAAATTTTTCACTTTCTTGTATTCTATCGTTCGGAATTGATTCAGCTTGAAACATAACTTTTTGAATTTCTTCCACGCATTCGTATGCGCACATGAGCACTCGGTATCAGCTGTGCATCACCGGCTTGTGATTTTATGAATGAGGTTCAAGATATGTATTCTGTGTTTTGGTGATGGGCCAGTCTGGAGGACTTGATGCCAGGTTTAGACCGCAGCTTAGGCTCGGTAGCTTCAGTTGTAACATGTACATTTGGACTCATATGTCCGGTAATGTCCCTACGAGTGAAATTTGTGGCTCAATGAACGGTGGAGTGGCTTTGTGATGAGTATGATATAACTGCGGGATGTGTTAAGACGATTTGAATGTGACGAGAAGTGTTTCCTTGAAATGTAAAGGAAGGCCATTGGGTGCTTTATTTTCGTTTTGATGTGACGTACAATCTCGAGTGTGAATGTTTTGAAAGATCTTTCACGTTGTTAAATTTTGGGGCAAATTAAATTCTCGTGTCTGTTTAATGAGTTTGGACTCAAACAGATTAAGTGATTTCATAGTAATTGTGGCTGCGAAAGGGTATAACAAGATGCCAATTTGAGACTAAGCGGGTGGGTTATCTCATACGGAGTAATTTATGTAGGTATGTTCCTTATGATGTGAATATAGAGTTTCATTTTTGCCAGCGGGGTGTATGTGTTGAGACTCGAATTTGAATCTGGTTGAGAAAGTTGACTTGAGTGTTAAGAGAATGAATGCGAGATTAGGGGATGATTGAGGTTGGTTGGTGTGTCTTGAGCTTGAGAAGAATTTTTATTGAACTGACTGCGGTATTAAGGCAGTAATAAAGTATGGGTATTGTGAGTTATCAAGTATTTTAATCTATGGCTTTGAGCCAAGTGGGGGAGCCTGCTATTGACAATTTAATTCATGGTTATGTGTCAAATATTTTGTTTTTTGATCTGAAGTATACTTGGGAATCAGTAATGACTTGCAGAGGTGGAGTTCGAGAATGACTCGAGTAAGAAATTTTTTGGATACGGGTTATATTGCACTTTATGAGTATATGAAAATCGTGGGATGAGTGAGTTGTTATTTGTGAATGATGTAGTGCGTACGGAGTATGAATTTGATATGTGGTATTAAAGTAGAGTTACTTCTTTGAGTGTTTTATGCTAATGGGGCACATGTCTTTTGGCCCATTTGGGCGGTGTAATGTGGATTTGAACAAAGGGGGTGACTCTCGAGAAAGTTCTAATGGATTCGAGATTAATATGTAACAATTAAAAATTTTTGGTGGAATTGTTTATGGCTAAAATCTGAGATTTAAGTTGGATGGTGTCGAGACTTGTGTCATTTTTGTATATCATTATGGATTTTATATTTCGGTATCAGGAAGGTGAATGAAACGACTTTAGACTCAAATAAGGTATTTTCAGAGTGAGTGTTTCGGTTGTGGTATTTATAGGGGTAATTATGATGTGGTGAGACTCTACAGATGTTTGGTGGCAATATTCTTGGGTTTTGGTGACCTACGTGGTTTGGTCGAGTTAGAGGAATTTAGTTCTGATAGTTTGGTTATGTGCAAATGGATTTCAAAATATTCTTAATGATTTCTACCATAGGTTGAACCGGATATATTCTACCGGTGTAGGGAACGTGTTGTGTATTATGAATTTCTCCTGGAAGGAAGAAAGATGAAGGTTACTGAATGACCGAGTATGTAATTTGCTGCTTACCCATAGTTGATAATGAGATTTTCGTGCTTGTCACATGATGGCATGATAGATATGACATGTGGCGCGGGATTAAGATTTACAAGTACAAGGTGGCGATTCATTCTTGAAAGGAAGATCATGAATTTTAGACATAATGGTCAATTTCAGATAATTAGATGAATGTTATAACTGCTCGGTAATCCCTGAGAAGGGTGCGCATTTCAAAAGGCGCATTGTGTTTTCACTTACGGATGTTCATTGGTTGTAGTACTCACCTGGTTGATAAACTGCTGATATTCAAATTATTGCTATATGGCACGAAAGAATTATGAAAATATTTCTAGTGGGATGATCGTGCATGAAGGATGTGATAGCCATGCGAGTGCTGGAGTTTTGATCAATTATGATGGTTCATGTGTACTTATTTGATTGCTCCCGTATGTTATGCTTGAATTAAAGGCATGTGACCATGCCAGGTGGATTATATTATTGGCACGTGAGTTATCTGTACGGATCCATATACTGATATTATTGGCACAGGAGTTGTCCGTGCGGGTCTAGATATTGATACTATAGAACGTGAGTTGTCCGTAGGAGTGATGTTAATGTGAGCTCTAGAAGATCCG
Organism: Nicotiana tabacum; assembly: GCF_000715075.1. Classification (NCBI taxonomy): domain Eukaryota; kingdom Viridiplantae; phylum Streptophyta; class Magnoliopsida; order Solanales; family Solanaceae; genus Nicotiana; species Nicotiana tabacum. The sequence continues at coordinate 107,687,631 of NC_134091.1, read as the reverse complement.
GTTACTGTTATTAAATTTGTGTGTCTTGGTTCTACTATATATAATGAGCTTATAGCATCACAGTTGTGGCTCTGAGTTATATTGGTGCGACATGTCTATGGAACAGTTATGTTTAGTAATATAAGGTCATTGGACCTAGAATGGGTACTATCAAGTTTGATTTCGGTATATTCGGGAGTATAATATTGAAAGTCGGCTCAGAAAGTGATTATGGTTCTGGTTGGGGCGAGAGAGCTCTGTGACTCGTTGGTCTGGTAAGTGGTGATGAAATTTCGCGTGTTTCTTTTATTATCAACAGTGTACGAAGATTTTTGGGATGAGGTTTGGTTCAATATGGGTTTAATACTAGTATGTAGTTAGTTTTGGAGTAGTCACTGTGATCAGGAATGGTGCTACGAGCATGCGAGTTGTGTAATATGTTAGTTGATTATATCCGTGGTTATGGTTATGGCTTGATACAGCTTGTTCAAACTCATACAGTGTGTAAATGTAAGATTTGTGTCTTGAAAGAAATTATAAAGGTTGGAAATTAATTTCCAAGGTTTATGGGCCAAAGTTAAATCAATAATTTCAGTGGTATTGTGTGTTCAAGACTATATGGAATAGGGTGACGGGGGTTCACCCCCGGACACGTGTGTGGTAAGATAGAACAGTGATTTGATGGCTTGGAAACAACTCTTGGCACGTTCGAGGACGAACGTATGTTTAAGTGGGAGAGAATGTAATGACCCGACCGGTCGTTTTGAGTATTACAACCCCGTCTTCCCATTTACTGCTCAAATTGTACTTTTACAGTTATTGTGTGAATTACCGGAGTAATTGGTTCGGGTCCGGTGAGATTTTGGAATGAATTGGAATACTTAGTCCCAAGGTTTAAAGCTTAAGTTAAAATAGTGACCGAATGTCGACTTATGTGTAAACAACCTCGGAATGGAGTTTTGATAATTTCAATAGCTCCGTATGGTAATTTTGGACTTAGAAGCGTGTCCGAAAAATTATTTGGAGGTACGTAGTAGAATTTGACTTGAAATGCCAAAAGTTGAATTTTGGGAAGTTTGACCGGGGGGTTGACTTTTTGATATCGAGGTCGGAATCCGATTCTGAAAATTTGAATACCTCTGTTATTTTATTTATGACTTGTGTACAAAATATGAGGTCAATTGGATATTATTTGATAGGTTCCGGAGTCGTTTGTAGAAATTAAAAATTTTAAAGTTCATTAGGCTTGAATTGGGGTGTAATTCATGGTTCTAGTGTTGTTTTAGGTGATTTGAGGGTTCGACTAAGTTCGTATGATGTTTTAGGACTTATTGGTATATTTGGTTGAGGTCCCGAGGGGCTCGGGTGAGTTTCGAATGGTTAACGGGTTGGATTTTGGACTTGGAACTCTGCTGGAATTTTTCTGATGCACCATCTGGTTTCCTTCATCGCGTTCGCGAGTGGAGCCTCGCGTTCGCGAAGAGGAACTGAGAGGCTGGCAATATTTGCTCTTCGCGTTCGCGAAGAGAAGAACGCATTCGCGAAGAAGAGAGGAAGCAGCTGAGGACCCCAGGCAATTGGGCTACGCGTTCGCGTAGGGGGTGTCGCGTTCGCGTATTGAGGGGGAATGAAGCATCGCGTTCGCGATGGGTTGAACGCATTCACGTAGAAGGCATTGAGGCAGAGGCATTTTGTGCTTCGCGAACGCGAGGGTGATGTCGCGTTCGCGAAGCAGGAATTTGGACGGGAACTATTTTGTGCTTCGCGAACGCGAGGTACTGACCGCGTTCAAGAAGAAGAAAAGCCTGGGCAGTGAGTTTAAGTTCTGAAATGGGACTTCGTCCCATTTTTAATTTTTGACGATTTGGAGCTCGGATTGAGGCCAGTTTTGGGTGATTTTCAGAGGAAACAACGAGGTAAGTGTTCTTAACTCAATATTGGTTAAATTACCCGAATCCATAATTTTTTTTTCATTTAATTGGCGAATTAATTTGGAAAAGTTTGAAAACCCTCTTAGTTTAAATTGAAGATTTGAGGGTCGAGTTGGGGTCGGATTTTGATAAAATTAGTATGGTTAGACTCGTGGTTGAACGGACTTTCGGATTTTGTAACTTTTGTCGAGTTCCGAGATATGGGCCCCACAGGCGATTTTTGAGCTAAAATTCGAATTTTTATGAAAAATTAGCATTTTCTTATGAAGTTAATTCCAATAAATTTTTTTGACTGAAACGAATTATTTGTGACTAGATTCGAGGCATTCAGAGGCCGAATTGCGAGGCAAAGGCATAGCAGAGTAAAGAATTTCACGCTCTGAGGTAAGTAAAACTTCTAAACTTGGTTCTGAGGGTATGAATCCCCGAATTTGATATAATATGAATTGTTTGGAGGTGACAGACACGATAGGTGACGAACATGTAGACGTGCACCACAGAAAGTGTGCGTTGAATAATTCCTGTGAAGAAGAAAAATTAAAGAATCATGTTATTATCTGAACATGTGGCACGTGTTAGAGGAATTAAGCTGCGGCTAGTAATAAAGATCATGTTTAGGCTATGTGTCGACATTTTAGGACCCATGGGGTCGTGATGCTATTGAATTATTTTTTCTAAAATATACATTTCATACTCAGTAATAATTATCCAGTGTAAGGATATTTATGGGATTGAGCTGCGCAATGCAGTAGGCCATTTGGCTTTATATATGTTATTATTAAATGGATCGGGGTTGCCCGCCTGCAGCAGGCCTTATTGGCTTTACTATTTTATGGATCAGGCCTGCCCGCCTGCAGCATGCCTTATTGGCTTTACCATTTTATGGATCGGAGCTACCCGCCTGCAGCAGGCCTTATTGGCTTTACTATTTTATGGATCGGGGCCGCCCGCCTGCATCATGCCTTATTGGCTTTACTATTTTATGGATCGGGGCTGCCCGCCTGCAGCAGGCCTTATTGGCTTTATTATTATACGGATCGGGACTGCCCGCCTGCAGTAGGCCATATTGGCTTTATATCACGCTTGGGCTGAAGGAACCCCTTCGAGAGTCTGCACACACCCCTAGTGAGCGCGGTCGATTTATAGTGCTTGGGTTAAAGGAGCCCCTCCAGAGTCTGTACACCCCCAGTGAGCGTAGATGATTATATATATTCGGGATGGATTTTCTAGGGCATGGACTTGCCTTACTTACTGCTTATATATATGTTTGGGATGGATTTTTCCAGGGCATGGACTTGCCTTACTTATTTATATTGTAATGAATTTATCTGGATATGGATCTTGTCCGTATCATTTATATTTGGGGATAAATTACCCCAGGGCTGGATTGACCTTATATCGTACTAAATGACTGTCTATCAGTCGATGTGTATATATATATACAGGTTGGAACACCCTGGGGCTGGACTGGCCATAAACGGTACCGAATGACCAAATAATTGGTGACCAGTATCTACAGGAGGTCTTTCTACTGAGATGTCATATTCCTTATATCATGCAGTATTGATCTATTTCACTTGTACTAGGTTTATCTGTTGAACTTAAAAGCATGCCTACATTTTTGTACCATTATTTTTACTGGACTGTACCTGCGGAGCTCATCATTTCTTTCATCCCAAAGGTTAGTCTTGTTACTTATTGAGTTAGTTGTACTCATATTACACTCTGCACCTCGTGTGCAGATTCAGGTGCTTTCGGACACGGAGATTGTTAAATTTCAGAGTACTGTCAGTTGGAGACTATCAAGGTAGCTGCTTGGCGTCCGCTGACCTTGCCTCTCTTTCCTTCAGTTATTGTACTGTTCTATACTTTCAGGTAGTGGTTTTTATCAGTCAAATATTGTATTCACATTAGATGCTCATGTACTCAGTGACACCGGGTTTTGGGAGTGATATATTTTAAATTTTGAGATTTCTTCTACTGAATTTAATTATTTTGTTTTCAAATTTAAGAGAAATTGTGGTTTATTGAGATTTTTGGGCTTGCCTAGTATTGAGATATGTGCCATCACGACGGGTGAGATTTTAGGTCGTGACAGATACGTGCTTCTACAGGATTTTGGAGATCGGGCGGCTGCAGCTCGACTGGTCTTTGGTCACGGCCCTGATAGAGCAGTGGCGACCGGAGACGCACACATTCCACCTGCCCATTGGCGAGGCCACCATCACGCTGCAGGACATGGAGGTTTTATATGGGATGCATATTGATGGACTGTCCGTTGCACTGCCTCAGGCCATGAGAGAGATGACGCGTGGGCAGTATTTGGACATGCTGCAGCAGCTCACTGGTTTCAGGCCACAGGATGAGACTGCACACTTAGGGGCCAGTCGCATGAGTTTGACAGCTCTTGAGAATTTAATAAGAAGAAAAATTTGAACGGGAGTTAGGAATATTTTTGAATGGATTTTTGTAAAATCCTAACGCCTTTAAATAAGGTAATGCCTAGCTCGGGGGAAGGGGCGAGGGCTGAATTTTTTTAGGTATAACGCTCTTTTAAAGGGCGCTATACCCATTTGACTTATTGTTATGTCAGTTAAATGCAGGAGACTTATTGGTGGGCCCACAAAACAAGTATAGCGCTCTTTATAACTGCGCTATACATATATAGCATTGTTTCTAAAGGCGTTATATGTATAACGTTCTTTTAAAGAGCGCTATACTTTAATGTCCAAAATGTCCGTTAAAGTATAGCGCTCTTTAAAAGAGCGTTATACATAGTTAGGTAACTCTTTTTTTTTTTTTTTTTTACACGCATTGCCGTTCTTTTTGTGAAAAAGAACCACAAATGGGTTCTGAACTGTTAGGATGTAACTTGAATCCTAGTTATCAATCAAAGGACTGGATTTTTGGTTATGACTAGCCGTCAGTTAGTGACCTATTTAAGCATTGGTTAGTTAAGAAATATGGATTGAATTATACAGTGTACTTTGAGGTAAAATGGTTTCAATTATCTATGAAATATCAGTCCCCTTTATATGAAAAGACAATGCTCAGGTCATTTTCCTCAGCATATTGACCTAACCCTTTTGATGGAGTAATTTTCTTGTTGGCTTTCTGTGACTGAATAGCCAAAACATATAGAAATACTGCCCTCCGTCCACTACCTCCTTGAAAAAGAAAACAACCCCACCCCCCACCCCAAAAAATATTGAGCAAGAAATCAAATAAGTTTAACAGTGGATTATTGATATTTGGCTATAATTTCATATATTTAGTGTATTACTTATCTTACATTTTGGGGCTTTAATGCTAAACTATACTATATTTGTGCTTAATTGTGTTTATTTTATGTGTAGGTACGTTGAAGACGAAATTGTGAGCAAAGTAGAGATTTTATGTGTATTTTATACACTACAAGAATGGAGCTATGATTATTTGATTATTGAATATACAAGGAATTTTGCTCGCGAAACATCTTGCTTCGCACAGTGGAAAACTCAACGGGATTGTTAGCTAACTCACAACTCTAGAATATTCACTCACATTGAATTCGTCTTTAAGCTTGTCGTTATTTTCTTTAATCTCTTAATTTGTTACTCTAGATTAATTTTAGTTAAATATTCATACGTTATGATTCACTTGAATAGATTAATTGTTTGATTTAATTTTGTTGATAGTTAATCACAAGTCCCTGTGGTACGATATCTGGACTTACAATCCTATATTACTTGTCGACCACGTATACTTGTGTGTGCGTTTGGAAGCAACAAGTTTTTGATGTCGTTGCCGGGGATCGAACCCGGGTCACCCGCGTGACAGTCGGGAACAAGTTTTTGGCTTGAATATAACATTAGAAGCTAACTATACCATATGGATTACCAAGTGATATCTACTCTATTAAGATTAACAATTTGGACCTCCTCTATATACTACAAGAAGGCTGTTCCTAAGGAGTCCTACTTCAGCATTAACTACAACTACATTACACAAGCTCCGCAAACACCAACCTATACAGTAAAACTTTAAGAGTATGGACGGACGACTTGCTACGTTCATAGATTCAATAAGTTAAACTTCGTCAAACTCCCTAATCAATATTAACAATATATCAGTGACACAGCTTCTGACTTGAGATGCCAACATCTCCTATATTTCTGAATTGCCAGAACTCATCAATGTTCCACAATTGGTCCGTAAACCAATTGGCTTCTGCCATCCCATTATACTCTGAGATGGACATATCTTGAGATTCTAGTGCTGAAAAATATGGTTGCTCCTCAAAATAGCTGCTGCTAGTCTCCAAATGATAACAATCTTCTTGAGTTGAATTGCTGTAAACAGAGTTACCAGTAAAGCTAGTGGCATTTTCTGCCATACTTTTGGATTCTGGTGAGTAAAATCTTGGACTAATTTCCTGGCATGTATTTGGTTTTGGATTTATTAGTGATTGCAAAGATTCTTGCTCGTTGATTAAGGAAGAAGGAAGAGCAGAATTCTGCTTTTCAATATCGGAAAATGAAGAAAAAGAAGGGGATGATGAAGAGGGACAATATTGCTCCATTTTCTCAAGCAACCTAGGTATCCAAAAACTCCTAATTGCTTCAAGAAACTTTGTACTGTTAGAATCAACCTTAAGTTGTCGCGCTTGTTTTTGCACCCTTGTTCTCCAATAATTCTTAATCTCATTATCTGTTCTTCCAGGTAAATGCTCTGCTATTTTCGACCACCTATATCCACAAACATTATTAAATGTAAGTTTAAAATCTAGTGAGTTTAAAAAAATGTATGATACATGTTTTAAAAAAATTGTATATGTTTACATATGAGTGAACACACTAGCTAACTTTAGTTAAACCCGCTCTATATTCGCCTCTCAAATTGGTAAAAGTCTTGGATATATTTACCTGTTTCCCCATTTAGAGTGGAGTTCAAGGATTAAGAGTTGTTCTTGTGGGCTAAGGTTTCCTCGTTTAACATCAGGTTTCAAGTAATTCAACCATCTCAACCTACAACTTTTCCCTGTTCTCTTCAATCCTGCAAAAGTTAGAAAACAGAAAAGTTGAATATCATGAGACTTTCTAAAGGACTTATTCTTACTTGGATTAATCAAGAATTGTGTTAAGAAAATTATGCCTTACCAGAAGATTTGGCTAAGGCATTCCAACGACCCTCGCCATGGCTAGTTACATGATTAATAAGAAGGTTGTCTTCCTCAGTAGTCCATGGCCCTTTTCTTAACTCAAATGCATCTTCATTTGAGGAATTACTACTTGTGCTCTTGACTAATCTCCCTTTTCTCATTTGAGAAGAAAATTGAGAGAGTGAAGGTTTTTGTGCTTAAGTTGAAGAGTGATAGAGGATATAAAGCCAGCTAGGGAATTTATAGATGACAACAAGGATAGTCGTAAGCGTTAAAAGGAAAATATTAAAAGTAAGTCATTTCCACGTGATAGTAATCCCTTTTCGTTCTTAAAGAGAAAAAAAACTGATGTGGTTTGTTCTATACGTATATTCAATATTTATATTAATGGGAGGTAATAAATATTCATTAACATAATTGAGAATCACGTAAATTGGCTCAGGGCAGTGGTGGACCTATGTATAACATTGATGGGTCATCGAACCCCGAAGTTACTTCGGTAGAAATCTTGTATATGTATCTATATATATATCTTAAATAATATGAATACATAAATAACTTGGCACCATGAACGCTAAATCTTTAGAGGGCACCGTTTGAATAGAATTGTCTTAAAATCCTGAGTCCGCCTCAGGGTTTACAATGTACCAAGTAGTAAGCAGAATAATGCTCTTTGTATGACTTCTAAGTCTGCGGAAACTACATGTGGATGGACCCTTCCTTCCACTTGAGGATGAATCTTGAGTTCTTGACCACTTTACACATTTTTAAGGCATCCCCCACCCAACCCTTTCCCTGCTTCTAAAGCAGACCAGCTTAATACACAAAATTGACACTTCAACTTATATGATTTTGTAGAGCCTGCCTCTTTACTTAAAATTTTTCCAACTAACCACTTCATGTTGGCATACTTAAACTTTAGCCTAAAATATGTGCAAGTGAAACCTTAGCTTAAGATATCCCTGAAATATTTGGCTCGTCATGTATATATTTGCCTTATGTTTACCTTTAGGTTGATGAAAGATTTAGTTTTATCCCACATTTGCTTTTCCCTCTAACTATTGTCGTGCTTGGCTCTGACGTTTTCGATGGTGAAGCCACGTAAATAAAATAAAATATTCAAATTTATTCAAAAATATTTATTATCGTTTGTAATGATTTGAAGCGTGCCCTTGAATAATTAAAAATATCTCAATATACGCATGAACAATTGAAAATGTCCAAATATACTTTAACGTTGTTTCTACTATATCAAACAAATCACACCAACTTTCGATGGAGGAAACTTTTAACGGGAGGGCCATATTTGAGATGAACGAAAGAAAGAAGTGTATTGGAAATTTTCCTTTTTTAAATAAACATTATATATAGAATATAGTACATAGATTCTTGATTGAGGAAAGGAAAAAAGAGCTAGGGCGGTGGGGGGAGGGTTTCCATTGGTGACACTAGATAATGCACTAATATATGGAAATGGGGCTTGATACGATGTATAGAATTGGATGGATTTTCCATGGATTCCTAGAGAACATTGCTTTGCTGCCTTCTTGGAAATTGATTAATTCCTCCTCTTGTGCTTGAGCTTGACTATACTATAGACTATATACTACTATTAATTTACTATTAAAGTCCTAGGGAATTAAACGTGGGACTATTGGATTTGATCAATATCAATAGGTCTGCAATCATTACAGAGTTATCATCACTTTTAGACCGCGCCAGAAACTATTTATATTTGGTAGCCGAAAAAGTATATAAATTTTGTATAATTTTTTTATATAACATACAGTATATATATATATATATATATATATATACAAAAAATATATAAATTTTATACATTTTTTCAGCTATTATTTTTACAGCGACTATACAGTGTCATTTTCCCGATCATAATAGGGCTAAAGAGAATGTGTGGAATTTCTTAACATTTTCTGTGTTTCAAGATAATGATGTTTGTCTCAACCCGTACCTTTGTTTTTAACTATTTATTAGTTTTTCTTCCGATATTTGATATTCATTTTGGGCCGACTAATTCAGGATTTATATCATGTTTTACAGGGTAAAATGCTTCCAATCAAAGGTGACTCCATACACAGAGTTCGAATTCGAGACTCCTAGTTAAATATAGAAGAGTACTTATCACTTTACCATAATCTTTGGTGGTATGTTATTTTATGCTATTCGCTTTTTTTCTCCGTATTCAATATCAATTTTTAATGTTAAAAAATTCAAAAGGCTAACAAATCCAAAAACTTTGCGTATTCAAGATGTATTATCTTAAGTGCCAAGTATTAAAATAATACTTTCTGAAGGAACATATAACATAAATGTGTCCGCAATAGAAGTTTCCAATGGGTATCATATAAATGGAATATCCAATTAGGCTAAAGTGTAGTGGAAATTCGTTGGAAATTACTTAGAAGCTATATGAAACATTGGAGGAAATAGCTAGCTAGGAGAAGAATCTCTGAGAGGCCTCAGGAATTTGTATCCTTTCACTTCTGGATGATTATATTCTTTTTTTTATTTATTTAAAGAAAAAAGATACTCCATCCGTTCCAATTTATGTGAACCTGTTTGACTGGGTACATAGTTTAAGAAAAAATAAAGACTTTTGGAATTTGTGGTCCTAAACAAGTCAAAAAAGGATCCAGGGTATTTGTGCAGTTATAAAAGCTTTTCATTAAGGATAGAATTTTAAGTTTAAGCTAAATTGTTTCCAAATTTAGAAAGGGGTCATTCTTTTTGGAACGGACCAAAAAAAATAGGTTCAGATAAATTAGAACGGAGAAAGTATCTAATAAGTGGGATTATATCTCCATAAACACGTATGTGTACGTTTACTTCTGCGTTTGTTTGTCTTTTCAAGATTGTATCATATCCTTTTCATTTTATGCTGACTAAAAACTCAATAACATCGTATTCCCTAACCTCTCAAACTTTTCTTTCATATTTCATCAAATTTATAAAAAAAAAAAAAAATACTATCTCAAAGGATCATATAAGGTTTTGAGCAATAGTTTTAGTGGGTAGAAGGGATGCTTTGTTTTATGTCCAATTTCGAAGCCTAAAGATTACTATGAATGTGACTGAGAGAATCATGCTTTGAGTACTTTCTTTGTCTATGATAACATTATCTCTAGTTCCTAAAATGTTATATGAGATTGAAATTATTGTTTATCCTTATAACGAAAAATAATTAAATTTGTATGCGATTTTAAAGATGTGTGGATTGATTCAACACAAGTAATCAGGAATGTTAGATGAACGAATAAAAGATAAAATGAGTAACCAAACCAGTTGTGACGTTAAGGACGGGCTCAGATTCAAGCTGAACAATAGTTTTGCCCTCGACTGAACCCTCAATTCGAAACCAAATGTGTATGAAGAACTACAAATAAAATAAGAACTTTTCAATAGCTAGAAAACAGAGAAATAAGTTTGTATTGCCTTGATGTGCATGTTACAATATCCTCTATTGAATAAAAAGATTCCATTTTATATAGTAGGGGAGTTTTATCCTTAGTACAATTCTAAAAAAAGGTAAAAATCATCTTCTCTCGTTAATTACTGATCTGCAACCGCCATTGAGCGAGATCTACGCCGTGATATCTGATTGGTTCTGGATATCACAGCACTTTGTTAGTCGTGTGCAACCGTTGCCATGCTCTGCTAGGTCTCGGAGCTCATTTTGGGTTCAGAGAGTGTTGTCTTATCAGGCTCGATGGCAAGCACTCTATTTGGGCCTCGGTACAAGAAGTTCCCAGCTTCGATTCCGATCTCATATAATCATATCCTTGCTTCGTTAGACCCACCGGGAAATCGAGGTATGTGTTAGCCTCGGTTTCACCCGTATATAGATAGTCCCCTCATTTCACAGAGAGTAGGTTTGCCGAAATGATGGAAAATTGTCGCGCCCCATTTTCTCGCGAAAGCGAGTCTCGACGTGTGACAACTCTTTTGGATGGAAGATAGGGTGTTAAAAGAAGAAGAGTCACCACCTAATAATTTTTAAGGTGCGTTAGGGCACCTATTTGCAAGTAAATCTGTTTTGACTAGTCAACGTCACCAAAGATTGGGTAAGGGCTCAAATTACCTCACAGAGAAAGTTTTAGGCACTCTTCGAGGTCCACAACTGTGGGTCCTGACCGAATTTAAAATTATGTGGATTATAATTAGACGAGATGATCAAATAAACAAAGAGAATACAAGGTCAAAAGGTTTCATTATAAAACAATGAGAATTGGTACAAATCTTAAGGACTACAAGGATACAACTATAACGGTCTATATTAGGTGACTAAGTGTATAAAGGAAAGGGGGGTCCTAAGTTTTTTAGCCTAAATATTTTAGCCTAAAGGACCACCCCGTGCAACATAAATAATACTTCGCAACTCCCTTGAGGTAGAAAATTACTCATATTATCCAGCGGGCACAGACTATCATCTCCTGTTACCCGATTACTATATTTAAGTTGTTTACCTAAAGCGCTCTAATTCAATTCTAAGTCGTGCCCTATGCGTGCACTATCTGTCCTATACCTATGGTCCAGGAGGTATTGGACCTCTATTTGGGTGGTTCTCGACCTTACTTAGGTTGCTCAAATATGTCAAAACTAGGCGACATATAAAACACATAGGACTTCATGTAAAGACAGTTAAGGGCTCAAGTTAGCCTCCACACTTAGACAATAAATGCACGCAAAACAGGTTTTCGCATTGAGCGTTAAGCAATTTCAGAACTTGAGACAAATTAAAGCCATTAAGCCCTGTAGGCATGGTTTCTACGTGATTCCGGATTCCAGCAACATGATTACTCTTAGTGAAGAGGTAGTAGACTATTTACGAACTTTAGAGCTATTAACGCTGGTTTTGTAGATACCTGTTTTTAGATAAGTCACATTGTCCTATAGGCATGATTTCTAATGATGGCACAGTTAAACAATGAAAATAATTCTGGGAACCCAACCTTGATAAGTTGATCTCATAAACAAGATTAAGCGAGTGACAATATCCTATAGGCAGGATCTCTAGCAATTGACATCGAACCTGATCTTATAATACCTTATCCCTATGAGCATGTTATCTAGGCGGAGCAATATGATAATGGTAACATTAGCTAATTGGTTAATTAAGGTCCTATAGACATGATTTCTAAGCGAAGATAAGTAAAACATAAGCTAGTATAGTCCTATATGCATGGTATCTAATAAATATGTTGTAGTTAAACGAATTGAAAGAAAGTTCATTGACATTTGCTTCCTATAGGCTTGCTGTCTAGTAACACATAGCAGTAGACATAGAAATAAATAAAGCATTTGAACTCATGCTTTGATGGTAGACGAGTAGTGTGTGTGTGATTCTCCTAATGACATGATTTCTAACAGTGCACATAAAAATTGAAAATCATATATAGCAGGTTGGATAACAAGTAAATCATATGAATCCTATAAGCATGCTTGCTACCCTTTCATGCAAACATTAAGTATTTCCGTTTTTCCATTTTTACTAACACCCCAAATTGTTCATTACAAAGTTATTAAAGGACTAGTAATGAATGTAATTACAAGGGATTATACAAACAATAACAGCAGACCTATAACAGGCCCAAAAGAAATATCCAGCACTGCCTGGGCCTTCAATAAAACTCTTTCTTCACCAATTTAGTTCATCTAGATTAACAGGGAACTATATCCATCAGCACAACCCAGAAATCATAGAGGAACCCAAGCCAAAACAAGACAATCACAAATTGACCACATGACCAGACATCGAGTTACCCAGAAATCATTTAAACAAAACAACTTGCATGTTCAATAGATAGAATGAGGAAAGAACTGAATGTCAGAGATAGCTCAGGTATTAGAAGTAAAGAAAGTTGCCAAAAGACCCCAAGTCCTAATGTGGCAGAGTTCACAAGGGTCTCAAATGGACCCCGAGCCGTGCTTGCACTAGGGAGGTCAATAGTAACAGTCTTGGTGGCTTTGGCTTTCAGCCAACCAAGAATGATAGGTTCATAATAGCATAGGTAACAAATGAGGGTGAGTGGACAATGGTTAAGGGACAGAAGTTGAGGAAATATACTTATAGTTTAAAAGTAGACATAGCAAAGTTGAGAACACAGAACAGCTAATCAAGAAGGTCAACAAGACTTAGAAGCAGGTTCAACACTTAGCAAAAGTAACACATTGGCAGAAACGTATTGAAAGAGTTTGGGGAGAAACAGGTTTGCAAGATTAACAAGATTATCATACAAAGGTGCATAATACCAAACAAGTTTAAGTAGGGCACTAACTTAAAAGATTTAAAGCTTAAAGGTCTAAATTATGCTAAGTATCCATCCCAGTATCAAAAGAAAGGCATGTTAACTCACATCATAAAACAAAACAGTATCAAACATGGTAGGAAAACACAAATTATGATAACTACCCTAAAGTCTCAAGTAATCACTGAAGGGATATGGAATCAAGTGAGCCAAAGACATGGTGAGGGATATATTAACAGGGGAGCAAGTCATAGTTAATAGTGAAAGTTTTAACACAGGTTATAACACATTACAGATGTGAGGCATTCATTACAGGGTTTCAGAACAAAGCAAGAAAGCATATTCAAGCCCAACAACAAATGTGAATATTCAGGCTTAAGAGGGACCAAATTATCCAAATTAGGCATAAACAAATAACATATCTTAGAACTGGCTACATTAGTAAAAATAAATACTAAAGAGGTTCAAAACAAATGTAAAACTAACAAGGTTACACACAGAAGTAGCCCAGAACCAATTAGCTAAACGAACTTAAGAGAGTCCAAATTATTCAAATTAGGCATAAACATGTCTCAGAACTGGCAGCATTAGGTAAACTCAAGTGTTAGGAAAGTTCAGATTACAAAACAGGTTCAAATTCTAACATATTAAGTCATGAAGTTCAGAGGCATGAATATGTAGGGCATAAACACAAAAGAATGAAATCGTAAAGCCAAGAGACTTACCATTTAAACAAACAACAACAAATTCCACAATATTCTGAATATCAACAAAGAGCAAGAACCCAGAATCTTAGTGCGCCAAAGTTCCCAAGAGCTTCAAATGAACCCAGGGCAGTGCTCGCACCAACAAAGGTTGAAGAATCAAATTCCGGTGGCCTTGGCTTTCAGCCGGCCAAGAACCAAAGTATAGAACAGAGAATGAAAGAATAATAGAGTAATCGCCTCAATTTTAGTGGATCTCACGATTAAAGGTCTCCCTCAGATGGGAATGGGGAAGGGTTTATATAGTAGTTAAATATTAACACATAAAATAAGTAAATACAATAAATTAAACATAAAATAAAGAAAATATGGCATGCAAAATCAATTAGAATCAGTTCTAGGGCAAATCCAGGAAACCCTAGTTTAGACGAGGGACAAAAATGGCAAAACTCTCACCAAATCGAAGCCAAGGGGTCTAATAGTTAGTGTATCAGGTCAAAACATGAAGATGATACAGAATCGGAATCAAACGAACACAACGACTAAGCTTCCATAAATAATCAAGTAACCAGTACTTGTAGCGTTCAAAAGATGGTAAGTAACTCCGCGTATGCAAGAAAGGAAAGGAATCATGAATGATTTCCATGTAATGTCGGATTGGGGCTGTGATTTGAGTGAGGACGGCTAGGGTTTAGGTTTGAGAGATGAGAGCATGTGAGGATACAGAGGCAGCGGGGGTGGGATTTGTCTCTAGAGTTTGGGGTATTGGGGATATAAGGAAAGGGTAGGTTAATTATGGCCCGTTGATCATTTAAGATCAACAGCAAGATCGAACAGGGAAGCGGGACGGGTTATTAAGCGGGTTGCAACCGGGTTGGTTACAAGTGTCGCCTGGTTTGGGCTTGGGGTCTATTGGGCTAAAGTGCCGGGCTATTTTGGTCCGAACATTGGTTTAAATCTGGGCTACTATTTAAATATGCAAAATTTATTAAAAATAATTTATAAAAAATGATTAATAAATAAATAAAAATATTATTTATGTACTAAAAATGATTAAAAATAATAATTTAGCGTTATAAAAATATAAAATGTTATTTTGACACAAATAACATAAATAAAAAAGCAATTATGGATGAGTATAGGCTATTACTGCAAAATTATGGAAATAGCTTAAAACATGCTAATATAATTATATAAGTAAAAATATTTGAAACATGTATTATAGGTTCAAATAATAATTTTAGGTAACTAAGTCATCACAAAATAATTTGAAGGAGTAATTAATAATTATAATTTAAGTACAGGAAAGTCAATTTAAAAGCTCTAAAAATGATGAAAAATTATAGAAAATGCTCGTATAGATTTGTAAGCTAAATAATGATGCAAAAATGATGTTTTAAAGGTATATATACTATTTGAAAAAATATGAGGGTAAAACTGGGTATCAACAGTTGCCCCTCTTTACCCGGGAATGATGAAAGAGTTGTCGGGTAAAGAAAATGATGACCAATTTTGGCCGAATTGAGTGAGGAATGATGTGATTTAAAAAATTGGAGGTCGAACCCTAGTTCCTGAGTTTCCTACATATCCCTGGTGTTACGGGAATCAGGTCGTGTATAGTTCTGGATCCAACGGTGAACGAAACCGATGAAGTTGTTATAGGAATGGTCGTATATTTTGGGAAAGGGTTCTTTTGAGTAGGATAGTATCGAATGAATTTATGCGGAGTCATGAATATGAATTTGAAATGTTACGGATGTATCACTGAGCAAATATCTGAATGGTCATAGAGTAAAAGGCGTGTAATTGATGTTGGTCGGTTATATTTGAAACAATTGCAGGATGTGAATGTTGTGAACAAAAACTGGTGCAAAGATTGCTCCCGTTTTAAGACCGGTTACTTCCTGGGTTACCTGCAAAACTTAAAACACGATGCATGCAAATATATATGGGTTATTGCGAAAATTCAAACTTGATGAAAATTCCCTTCGGACCATGAAGATTGTCTTCGGACGGTGAGGATAATATCCTTAGACCATGGCGTCCTGGGCTATGAAATGTATGATAAGGGATTCGCAGGCCATGAAATGATGTCTTCGGGCCATGAGGATGATGCCTTTGGACTATGACGGCTTTGAATAATGATGTACAATTTCGAGAGATCCTAAGGCCATGGAATAGTGTCTCCCGTCTATGAGGATGATGCCTTCGAACTATGACGCCTTCGGACAAAATGGCGATATTTCAGCCCATGAAGTGCAAAGATGTGACAATTGGTCACATGCGAAAGATGAGACAAGACAAGCCTGAGTCTTGTGTAAGATGAGGGCAGTGCTTAGCCCTAGGTGAACAGAGGATAGTGCTAGGTCTTAGATGGCATAGTGGAGATAGTATTTAATCTTATACAAGGAAAAGGTAATGCTTAGCCTTATGCCAAATGGGAAGACAATGCTTAGTCTTGTGCAAGGAAAGACAGTGCTTAACCTTATGGAATCAGGGAGGCAATGCTTAGCCTCATGCAAGAAGAGGAGGCAATGCTTAATCTCATGCGATTAAGGAGGTAATGCTTAGCCTCATGCAAGAAAAGGAGACAATGCTTAGTCTCATGCAAGGAAAGGCAGTGCTTAGCCTTATTCAATTAGGGAGGCAGTGCTTAGACTCATGCAAGAAGAGGAGACAATGCTTAGTCTCATGCAAAGAG
The DNA here is from genome assembly GCF_000715075.1 of Nicotiana tabacum. Taxonomy (NCBI): domain Eukaryota; kingdom Viridiplantae; phylum Streptophyta; class Magnoliopsida; order Solanales; family Solanaceae; genus Nicotiana; species Nicotiana tabacum. Next base: position 107,670,910 of record NC_134091.1, on the reverse strand, counting down.
GGAGGAATGCTTAGCCTTATGCAAAGAAGGGAGACAGTGCTTAGTCTCATGCAATGAGGGAGACAATGCTTAGCCTTATGCAAGAAGAGGAGACAATGCTTAGTCTCATGCAAATGAGGGAAACCATGCTTAATCTCATGTAAGGAAAGGCAATGCTTAGCCTTATACAATTAGGGAGGCAGTGCTTAGCCTCATGCAGGAAGAGGAGACAATGCTTAGTCTCATGCAGGGAAAAACAGTGTTAAGCCTTATGCAAGAAAAACGATGAGTGACAGTGAGAAAGTAAAGTATTTCTTAGCTGGAAATGTTTGCGTTTGATAACTTTTCGTCATGAAGGTAGTGATTTGATGTATCTACGGGTATTTTTGTCTTATCGTGCCTGCATCCAAAGAAAAATCGTGAGTTTTGTGGGGGAATGTTGGTTTGCGCTTTTGTCTTATGTTTTGCCTTTACTCCTGTCTTGAGGTCCTGTTTGAGTTACCCTGGGTAGTATCTGGCTGTCATAGAAATAAAGTTTTCGAAAAATATGCATGTAGTTGATAAATATAATTATTTGAAATGTAGTAGTATGAGATTTCAAATAATTTAGATGAATTGGTAACTGCGACATATTTTAGAGACATTGCGACCTCCTTGCTTTAGAATTTTGAGGGCCCAGTTTAAATGCAATACTTTGGTTGTTCCGTGTATGATGATGTCAGCTGAACTTGCTTTAGAATTTTGAGGGTCCTCCTCAAAATTCTGCCCCAGTTTTCTGATCATGGCAAAATGAAGATTTTATTAAGATGTGACTGAACCTACAGGGCTGCCTACGTATCCCTTCTTAAACGAGAATCAGGTCAAGCGTAGTTCAGTTACATCAAATGAAGAAATGTAAACAATCTTAAATATAGTATCTCTAGACTGCGTCGTTGATAGGTTTTGGCCAAATTTCTCCGTCCATTTCTGCAAGTATAAGTGCCTCTCCTATTAGTACTCGAGGAACCATGTAGGGACCTTGCCAATTGGGTGAAAACTTCCCTTTAGCTTCATCTTGATGCGGGAAAATTCGCTTTAGCACTAAATGCCCCGGTGTGAATTGCATTGGTCTGATCCTTTTGTTGAAAGCTCTTGCCATTCTGTTTTGGTAGAGTTGACCGAGACATACTACACTCATTCTTTTTCCATCAATGAGGGCCAGTTGCTCATATCGGCTCTGTACCCATTCTGCGTCGCTGAGCTCGGCTTCTTGTATGATTCTCAGAGAAGGGATTTCTACTTCGGCAAGAGTTTCCCCAGTTGATGTGCGAACCGTGGTACGATATCCAAGCGAAGAAAATGGTAGCTTCTCGTGCCATTGTTTGTAATTATCTAGCATTTTCCTTAATATCTTATTGATGTTCTTGTTGGCGGCTTCTACAGATCCATTCATTTGCGGCCTATATGCTGTGAAATTCTTATGCTTGATCTTGAAAGTTTCACACATAGCCTTCATTAAATCACTATTAAGATTGGCGGCATTTTCGGTGATGATTGACTCTGGAACCCCGAACCGGCAAACAATGCAATCCCGAACAAAGTCTGCGATGACCTTCTTGGTTACAACTTTGTAAGATGCAGCTTCAACCCATTTTGTGAAATAGTCTATAGCCACTAGAATAAATCTATGCCCATTTGAAGCAGCAGGTTTGATTGGACCGATGACATCCATATCCCAAGCGGAGAAAGGCCATGGTGCACTTGTTGCATTGAGTTCATTGGGTGGCACTCGTATCATGTCAGCATGTATCTGGAATTGGTGACACTTCTGGACATACCTGATGCAGTCTGTCTCCATGGCCATCCAGAAATACCCTGCTTTTAGTATTTTCTTGGCTAGGAAAAAACCATTCATGTGCGGCCCGCAAGTTTCGACATGTATTTCCTCGAGCAATCTGGATGCTTCCTTGGCATCGACACACCGTAATAACCCCAGGTCAAGAGTCCTTCTGTATAGAATCCCTTCGCTTTGAAAGAAGTGGTTGGCTAACCTTCGGAGTGTGCATTTCTGAGTATGAGTTGCGTGCTGCGGGTATTCTCCTTTTTCCAAGTATTATTTGATGTCATGGAACCATGGATTTCCATCACTTTCTTCTTCAACATGAGCACAATAAGTTGGTTGCTTATGAATTCCTACTGGGATAGGGTTGATGCAATTCTTGTCTGGGTGTTGTATCATGGAAGATAGAGTGGCTAATGCATCTGCGAACTTATTCTGAATCCTCGGAACGTGTTTGAATTCTATCTTCGTGAATCTCTTGATCAGCTCTTGCACACAGTACATATATGGTAATATCTTAGTGTTCTTCATGGACCACTCTCCTGAAACCTGATGTACCAAGAGATCGGAATCTCCAATCACTAGCAACTCCTGAACGTTCATGTCAATGGCCAACCTGAGTCCCAAGATAAAAGCCTCATTTTCTTCCATATTGTTGGTACATGGAAACCTGAGTTTTGCGGATACCGGATAGTGTTGGCCAGTTTTTGATACTAAGACAGCTCCAATACCTACTCCTTTTAAGTTCGCGGCTCCGTCGAAGAACATCCTCCAACCATCGTATGCTTCAATGATGTCTTCTCCCACAAATAATACTTCCTTGTCGGGAAAATACATTTTCAATGATTCGTATTCTCCATCTACAGGATTTTCTGCCAAATGATCTGCCAATACTTGCCCTTTGACTGCCTTGTGAGTTACATAGATGATGTCAAACTCACTCAGCAATATTTGCCATTTTGCCAACTTTCCGGTAGGCATGGGTTTCTGGAAGATGTATTTCAACGGGTCCATTCGTGATATGAGATATATGGTATAAGCACAGAAGTAGTGCCTCAACTTTTGAGCTATCCATGTCAAAGTGCAGTTGGTGCGCTCCAGCAAAGAGTACCGTGCTTCATAGGGTGTGAATTATTTACTCAGATAATATATAGCCTGCTTATTTCTTCCCGTCTCATCGTGTTATCCCAGAACACAACCAAAAGCCCTATCTAGTACGGACAAATAAAGCAGCAAAGGTCTTTCTAGTTCCGGTGGGACTAGAACATGTGGTTTAGATAAATACTCCTTGATTTTGTCGAAGGCTTTCTGGCCTTCTTCAGTCCAGCTCGTTACGGCATCTTTCTTCAATATTTTGAAAATCGGTTCACAGATCACAGTTGATTGTGCTATGAAACGACTGATATAGTTGAGACGCCTTAAGAAATTCATCACATCTTTCTTGTTCTTTGGAAGTGGCAAGTCCTGGATAGCTTTGACCTTTGACGGGTCCAATTCAATCCCTCGGCGACAGAAGATGAATCCTAGCAATTTTCCGGCATGGACTCCGAAGGCACACTTTGCAGGATTCAGTTTCAGATTGTACTTTCGAAGCCGATTAAAGAATTTTTTCAAGTCTGCTATATGATATGTGCTTCTCCTGGATTTGATGATGACATCATCCACGTACACCTCTATTTCCCTGTGTATCATGTCGTGGAAAATGGTTGTCATGGCTCTCATGTAGTGGCTCTAGCATTCTTTAGGCCAAACAACATCATTTTATAGCAGTACATCCCCCCATGGTGTGATTAAGGCTGTCTTTTCGGCATCCTCTGCATCCATCAAGATTCGATGATACCCTACGAAGTAATCCACAAAAGACTAGAGTTCATGCTTGGCACAGTTGTCAATTAGTATGTGTATATTAGCAATGGGAAATCATCTTTGGGACTTGCTCTGTTTAGATCCCGATAATCGACACATACTCTGACCTTCCCATCCTTCTTTAAAACCGGCACAATGTTGGCTAACCAAGTCGGATATTCAACCACTCTGAGAACTTTGGCTTTGATTTGCTTAGCGACCTCCTCTTTTATCTTCAAACTCATATCTGGCTTGAATTTTTTGAGCTTTTGTTTCACTGGTGGGCACATGGGATCGGTGGGTAACTTGTGAGCCACTATGGATGTGCTCAAACCAGTCATATCATCGTAAGACCATGCAAAGATGTCTTCATACTCCTTCAGGAACTGGATGTACTCTTCTTTCTCTGACGGTGATAGGTGAATGCTTATACGGGTTTCCTTGAGTGTTTCGGAATCCCCTAAGTTAACCGTCTTGGTCTCGTCTAAATTAATCTTAGGCTTATTTTCAAAATTTTCCACTTCTCTGACAATTTCCTCAGGTATTACATCCTCTTCCAGATCCTCTGAATCACTATCCTTACGCTGCGTTGTCTCATTACATGTCACAGTCGTAGGTTCATCAGGATAGGTAATAATAATGCTGTAGAGAAAAAATGTAAAGAATAATAATAAATACTAAAAATAATAATGCATTAAATAAATCTTGAAAACGTCAAACAAGTACGGCTCGATGACTCGAGCAGTTATTTCAAAACAAAATACGTTCAGAACAAAATACTGAAAATGTCTTAGATGCTCATAAAATTGCTTTTAAAATAATTGATGCTAATTACCAGGCTACCCAGGAACTCGACGGGCCCGGCATGGTGCAGCAGTCCAGTTCTTGAGAATAACTCCTTTCTCCATGGTCTGAATAGTAAGGTCTTCCTCCTCCTCCTCCTCAACTATCACACTGCAGTCCATGTCTTCATCATCCAGAAATAGCTTCCTTATGCCGGCTAGAGCTTCATCTTCTTCAGACCCCCACATTATGTCGGCTTGATGAAATGTCTGGTGTAAATGTGGTACCGGTTGTTCCAGCGGATAATAAGGACTACGCCATGGTGGCGACCAATCCTGATACTCATGCCAAGTGTATTCATACCCAAGCCCAAACATTGTACCATGACGCTTTAACTGTACCAGTTTGGTGATTCCTTGGAGATTCTTGCCGAGACCCTTGCCAGTCTCGTACCCTGTCCATAGCAATATACTTTCTATCTTGTTTCTCCGCCATTTATCCTTTTCAATTTCGTTGACGCGCTCAATGCGATGGTATGTTTCTTCACCCAGCTTCCTCCTATGTTCGATGACTGGAACAGTCTGATTGGTATAGATGGGATTACTCTCGTCTCCATGGATGATCACTTCCTGGTGATTCCATTCAAACTTCAGAACCTGATGCAGGATAGAAGCTACGGCCCCAGTGGAATGTATCCAGGGTCGTCCCAATAATAGATTGTAGGTAGCAGATATATCCAGCACTTGAAACTCAACATCAAACTAGGTTGGGCCCATCTGTAGGCTGAGGTTGATTTCTCCAATTGTGGCCCTATGAGATCCATCAAACACCTTCACATTCATACTTCCTACTCGTATCTCGTGCAGACCTTTACCCAGCCTCTTTAGAGTAGTCCGCGGACATATGTTGAGACTTGAACCCCCATCTATCAGGACCCTGGCGATGAAATTTGCCCTCAGATTGCACTGTAATATGTAGTGCCCTGTTATGACTAAGTCCTCCGGTGGCAGCTCGTCTTCATGAAAAGTAATTTTATGGCTTTCCAACACCTGCCCAACCATGTTGGCCATTTCCCCACTGGTGATGTTGGTGGGTACATAGGCTTCACTCAACACCTTTATTAGGGCTTTCCTGTGTGTCTCTGAATTTTGCAGCAATGATAAAATGGATATCTGAGCAGAAGTTTCGTTCAAATAGTCAACCACAGAGTATTCTCTTTCTTGCACCTTCCTCCAAAGGTCGTCAGGGCCGGTATTGACGACAAATGGCTTAGACGCAGCTTCTTTGCTTGTTCCTCCCAAATGCTCGGGTGTATAAACCCTACTGGTTCTAGTCATGCCTTGTGCTGTACCTGTTTCTTCCATTTTTGCTTTTCTGTTCCTTCTTGCCTCCGCAACATAATCTCATGGTATAGCTTTAGACTAGTAAGATGGAGTAGGTGCTACCATCACAGTGAAGGGTGTGGTTACCTCAACTTCAAATGGCATTGGTGCGGCTACTTCAACTTCAATTGGAACCTGCGTTTGCACTATAATGGGCATGAGGGTGATTGGAGAATGAGTCCAATTGACCCTTCCGGATCCCATTCTTCATCGGTCTCTATCACATTTACTCCCTCACCTATGTGATCTGGGAGAGGATTGTTATGAACATTAGGTGTAGTCTCCTTTGCCTGTATGACTTTAGTGTCAATTAATGTCTGGATCTTGTCCTTCAGAGTGCGACATTCCTCAATGGTGTGACCCTTCATGCCTGAGTGATAGGCACATGTCTTGTTTGGGTTAATCCACTGAGAAGAGTTTTCCATTGCAACAGTGGGAATGGGAGTGACATAACCGGAAGCCTTCAGTCTCTCGTAGAGTTGGTCTATGGGTTCAGTAATCGGAGTGTATTGTCTGGGTGGTCTGCGGTCGAAATTTAGCCTTGGTTTTTGATAATTCTGGCGGGCTGGTGGTAGTGAGTGGTAGTATGCGGGTTGGGGGTTATAAGTGTGGTAGGTGGCAGTAGGTTGTTGGTATCTAGGGGTGAAGGCTGGTATGCGGGTGGAGGTGTTTGGTATGTGATAGGAGACTTCAGACCTTGGGCTACCATTACTGCACCCATTTCTTTCTTCTTAGATATACCTCCCGACTGCAAAGCTTTATTTGTGGCTTGGAGTGCTTCAAAATTCGTCACCATTCCACTTTTGATCCCTTCTTCCATTCTCTCTCCTAGCTTGATGATGTCATAAAACTTATGGTTTTCAATAACTATCAACCTTTCATAGTATTGCGGGTCTTGAGCTTTGATGAAGAACTTATTCATCTGTTCTTCTTCAAGTGCCAGTCTAACCTTCGCAGCTTCAGACCTCCATCGAGTAACATACCCGCGGAAGGTTTCCATTGGTTTCTTCTTGAGATTTTGAATGTAGAAAATGTCTGGTGTATTTTCTGTGTTGAACCTGAATCGATCCATGAAATCTGACGCCATGCTCACCCAATTAACCCACCTCTTTGGGTTTTGACTGATGTACCAAGATAAAGCATCTCTAGTGAGGCTCCTCATGAACAACTTCAAACAGATTCATTCATCTTTGCCAACTCCTACCAACTTGTCACAATATGTTCTTAGATGCACTTTCGGATCACCAATTCCATCGAACATTTCAAACTTGGGAGGTTTGTAACCCTCCGTTAGTTCTACATCTGGTTATATACATAGGTCCTCCTAATTCAAACCTCAATGCCCTTGCTACCTTCGACACTCTGAACTCTGCCAGTGAGCTTCTTGAGTTCTTCCGCCATGTTCTTGATGAGCAGGTCCTTCTCGGTGGATTCCGGTATATATATGGCTTGTTGTAGGGTGTGGGGTAAAGTTTCCACATATATGGGATTGCTTTGGTGGACTCCGGGAATTTGGGCATAATGGTGGTTATTGTTTGAGTTTTGTGGATCAGGAGTAGGCTATGGTGCATTCTGAGGGGTGTGGTATGTGGTTGTTTGTGGGTATTAAGTTGGATGATGATGGTGTTGTTGAGGAGTAGGTACTGGTGGAGGGTTGTGGTTCTGAGGAGGTGTGGCGTATTGATGTGGTATGGGAGGATTTGGTGGTGGGTTTTGATTCTGTGTGTTTTGGGGAGGTATTAGGTTTTGGGCATTTATGTTTTGTTAGTTGATATCAGGGACGTTTAGGGTGAGGGAAAGGTTTGCCAATTTTCGGACCTGCTCAAGTTCCCGTTGTAGCTCTAATATTTTTGTTCCTAAAGTAGGACCAATTCATTCTATGTTGGAGTACTTTGACCGTCCGAAGTTTCAACGTTCTCTGCATTGTCCTTTCTGATACCGCTTAAATCGTCCATTTTTCCTTTCCCTTTGCTTTTGCCTTTAGGATCACTTGGTGGAGGAGGAGGTGGAGGACCTATGGATCTAGTATGATATGCGGATGATGCCAGTATGCACGAACCAACCTTGGGGAATGGGAATAATCAAAAGAAATAAAAACAAAAGGTAACCAAGTTAGTAAGGGATATTGAAAGAATGCTTGCAATATTGAACATGCTTTGCAAAATCATGTAATAGAATCGCGTCCTAATTTGGGGGACCTCGTTGTGCCCGAGGTAGGCCTAAGCGACACATAGACTTGGAGAAAATTGATGCCAATAATTGTGTCATTTCATTAATGCAAAAATGAATCAAATCCTTACTAAAACAACAATAATAAGAAAGTTACTAATGGCATTTGCCTTATTACAATCGAAATCTAAAACTAAGCTAAAAGCAGTAAAGAACATCATTTCCTAATCTACTTGGTCCCAGAAGGACCTTCCCCATGCTTGGCTCTCTTGACTCCAGCAATCAGATTCCCCAGGTCGTGCATATCCAACAATTAGGTAAGCCTTTGCTAGATGCCCCCTTCGTTGCCATCCGTGTTCTGACAATCTGAAAGCCTCTTTCTCATCTTTCCCTCAAGCTCCATCAACCCTTGCTCCAAATATTCTAATCTTTCTGTTGATTTAGTGGCGGTTTCCCTCCATTCATTGATTGCTTCCATATCCACTTTGTGTTATTCTAGATGCCTAGCTTCAGACCCGAAGACCCTTTTGCGTAACCTCCTATACGTGACTTGTGCTTCAGCAGCATCATTTATGATCCTATTTTTTAGATTAATTCCCGGCTTGACGTCTCCTGCTATATCGTCCACTAACCATGATGGGTAGAAGTACACATGGCCAGCATGATACCTATCAGGCTCAATAGTATCCTTTTCCACAATGACCTTCTGATTCCACATATGTTGTGCCTCGAACTTGAATGGAATAATGTCCCCTTTAAAATCTAGTTTGTATTGGACTATGTTGGAAACCCGAGGTATAACCTGTTTTCTTCCCGCTTGTCTCATTACCCTTATAGGAGCATAAAGATAGATGCCCCTCAACCCGATCAGTACTAGGTGAGTAGTCTCTCTTGACCTGATGATGAACTCACTTCTAGGAAACCATTCAAACATCCAATGTACCTGCTCGTCCGTCAGACTGCTGAATAAACGCACCCAGCTCACAACATTTTCAGGTTGTGCAAACCTGTCTGGGATAAATGTCATTCTCTTTGGGTGATGGTAAGCTATGTAGTCATTCAATGGTCGATGCAAAAGCTCTTGGCGATATTCTCCTCTTTGAAAATGCTCTAATAACCAAACTTGCAGTAATAGATTACAACCCTCGAAGTGCCTGAACCCCTGCTTGCATCGATCTAGAGCATGGTACATCTCGGCTAGGATCATGGGAATGATGGTGTAAGTCTGTCCCTCAATGCCTTCTATCAAAGTTTTGGCGACCATGGCTAAACGGATATGAATCCTTCCCCCTTTTATTGGAAATATCAACAACCACAAGAAGCAGACAATGAACACATAAACCCGATAATGCGTCCAACCCAAGGAAGTAATGGCAAGTTCATCATGATGAAGGCGATATGACTTGCTGTGCCCATAACGCTCATAAAGGAATTCAAATGGGATGTATGACTTCTTCAAACAAAGCAACTCATCATTTTTCTTGAAACCCAACATTTTTAGAAAACCGCGAGGGGTGTGATTCTCTGGCACTAATAACCCTGGACTATCCCACGGCAGCTTAGCGAAACCTCCTATTTCCTCTAAGAGAGGAGTCATTTCTATGTTACTGAAGCGGAAGACAGCCCTTTTCTCATCCCAAAACATAGTAGCGGCCTCAATAAATGCTTTATTCGGTCGGATGTCTAACAAGGACGGCAAATTACCAAGGACCCTTCTCACATGATTCTTGTTGCTAGGCGCGAGATTTTTCCACCAATCAAATAACAGAGGTGGGATGTTTTGGACCATGCCGAACCTGGGGACTTCGTGCTTCATTTTCTGCAAACAAAAAGAGTTAGCCCTTCCCCCCTCTAGATTCGACTATTTACACATTAATGATCAACATATTGGCCTATTTTCTCCAAGTAATGCACATAACGTGACGATGTCCATTGGGATTGTGGAAATCCCATCGGACTTTGGACAAGGCTTATCTTAGCGGGCTATCACGTTAGCAACGTTCTAACCCGTACTAGATTTAACATGATGCATATACATTTAATGTTGGAGTGAGGTTTCTAGAATGGCCTAGATTGATACTCCCAAGTGGACAACTTGAGAGGGAAAGACACGGGACCATCGACTACACCGTTGACCGACTAGTTTATCGCAAATAAGTCTTTCCGATTTAAAAGGGTAATTTTGGAAGAGCGCGAATACTCATCAAGCTCCACTATGTTGATAATTGGCACGAGTGGAGTATGATGTGGAGCATGCTTTATGCAGAGATAATAACACATTGCCAAGTATTTGCATGATAAATATGTAAAAAGCGATAAATACAGTATTAAGGTAAAACATGAAAAACATAAAAGAAAGACAAAGAAAGAAGTTAATCCGTGGAATATATGCGAGAATGTAATAAAGCAAACAAGAGAGTAGGGGACGGGAGAGGCATGATATAGCTAATGAAAAGAAGTTAGAGCAACTAAGGGCGAATAGGAAAAAGGATGTGCATGTTATAACAAATTTAAGCAAATAAAGGTGGAGAAGTGAAAGGATGTGCATGTTATAACAGGTTTAAATAAGTAAAGGTGAGCGGGAAAGGGATGTGCATGTAATAGCAAAATTTAACAAATAAAGATGGAAAAGGAATGTGCGTTTTATAACAAAGAAAACTAATTCCACATAAGCCAAGTTCATTATGGTAAGAGCCTAAGGTTCCCTAGCAGAGTCGCCATGCCATAGACCCCGTTTTCTCGCGAATCGGGGTATGTGTTAGCCTCGATTTCACCCGTATATAGATAGTCCCCCCGTTTCCCAGAGAGTAGGTTTGCCGAAATGATGGAAATTATCGCACCCCATTTTCTAGCAAAAGCGAGTCTCGACGTGTGACAACTCTTTTGGATGGAAGATAAGGTGTTAAAAGAAGAAGAGTTGCCACCTAACGATTTTTAAGGTGCGTTAGGGAACCTATTTGCAAGTAACTCTGTTTTGACTAGTCAACGTTATCAAAGATCGGGTAAGGGCTCAAATTACCTCAAAGAGAAAGTTTTAGGCACTCTTCGAGGTCTACAACTGTAGGTCCCGACCGAACTTCAAACTATGTGGATTATAATTAGATGAGATGATCAAATAAACAAAGAGAATAAAAGGTAAAAGGGTTTTATTATAACACAATGAGAATTGGTACAAATCTTAACGCCTACAAGGATACAACTATAACGGTCTATATTAGGTGACTAAGTGTATAAAGGGGGGGGGGGAGGGTCCTAAGTTTTTTAGCCCAAAGGATCATCCCCCTGCAACATAAATAATACTTTGCAACTCCCTTGAGGTAGGGAATTACTCATATTATCCAGCGGGCACATACTATCATCTCCTGTTACCCGATTACTATATTTAAGTTGTTTACCTAAAGCGCTCTAATTCAATTCTAAGTCATGCCCTATGCGTGCACTATCCGTCCCATACCTATGGTCCAGGAGGTATTGGACCTCTATTTGGGTGGTTATCGACCTTACTTAGGTTGCTCAAATATGTCAAAACTAGGCGACATATAAAACACATAGGACTTCATGTAAAGACAGTTAAGGACTCAAGTTAGCCTCCACACTTAGACAATAAATGCACGCAAAACAGGTTTTCGCATTGAGCGTTAGGCAATTTCAGAACTTGAGACAAATTAAAGCCATTAAGCCCTGTAGGCATGGTTTCTACGTGATTCCGGATTCCAGCAACATGATTACTCTTAGTGAAGAGGTAGTAGACTATTTACGAACTTTAAAGCTATTAATGCTGGTTTTGTAGATACCAGTTTTTAGATAAGTCACATTGTCCTATAGGCATGATTTCTAATAATGGCATAGTTAAACAATGAAAACAATTCTGGGAACCCAACCTTGATAAGTTTATCTCATAAACAAGATTAAGCGAGTGACAATATCCTATAGGCAGGATCTCTAGCAATTGACATCGAACCTGATCTTATAATACCTTATCCCTATGAGCATGTTATCTAGGCGGAGCAATATGATAATGGTAACATTAGCTAATTGGTTAATTAAGGTCCTATAAACATGATTTCTAAGCGAAGATAAGTAAAACATAAGCTAGTATAGTTCTATAGGCATGGTATCTAATGAATATGCTATAGTTAAACGAATTGAAAGAAAGTTCATTGGCATTTGCTTCCTATAGGCTTGCTGTCTAGTAACACGTAGCAGTAGACATAGAAATAAATGAAGCATTTAAACTCATGCTTTGATGATAGACGAGTAGTGTGTGTGTGATTCTCTTAATGACATGATTTCTAACAGTGCACATAGAAATTGAAAAACATATATAGCAGGTTGGATAACAAGTAAATCATATGAATCCTATAAGCATGCTTGCTACCCTTTCATGCAAACATTAAGTATACCCGTTTTCCCATTTTTACTAACACCCCAAATTGTTCATTACAAAGTTATTATAGGCCCAGTAATGAATATAATGACAAGGGATTATACAAACTATAACAACGGGCCTATAACAGGCTCAAAATAAATTCCCCAGCACTGCCTGGGCCTTCAATAAAACTCTTTCTTCACCAATTTAGCGCACCCAGATTAACATGGAACTATATCCATCAGCACAACCCAGAAATCACAGAGGAACCCAAGCTAAAACAAGATAGCCACAGATTGACCACATGACCAAACATCGAGTTACCCAGAAATCATTTAAACAAAACAACTTGCATGTTCAATAGATAGAATGAGGGAAGAACTAAATGTCAGAGATAGCTCAGGTATTAGAAGTAAAGAAAGTGGCCAAAAGACCCCAAGTCCTAATGTGTTAGAGTTCACAAGAGTCTCAAATGGACCCCGAGCAGTGCTTACACTAGGGAGGTCAATAGTAAGAGTCTTGGTGGCTTTGGCTTTTAGCCGACCAAGAATGATAGGTTCATAATAGCATAGGTAACAAATGAGGGTGAGTGGACAAAAATACACTTATAGTTTAAAAGTAGACATAGCAAAGTTGAAAACACAGAATAGCTAATCAAGAAGGTCAACAAGACTTAGAAGCAGGTTCAACACTTAGCAAAAGTAACACATTGGCAGAAACGTATTGAAAGAGTTTGGGGAGAAACAGGTATGCAAGATTAACAAGATTATCATACAAAGGTGCATAATACCAAACAAGTTTTAGTAGGGCACTAACTTAAAAGGTTTAAAGCTTAAAGGTCTAAATTATGCTAAGTATCCATCCCAGTATCAAAAGAAAGGCATGTTAACTCACATCATAAAACAAAACAGTATCAAACATGGTAGGGAAATACAAATTATGATAACTACCCTAAAGTCTCAAGTAATCACTGAAGGGATATGTAATCAAGTGAGCCAAAGATATGGTGAGGGACATATTAACAGGGGAGCAAGTCATAGTTAATAGTGAAGGTCTTAACATAGGTTATAACACATTACAGATGTGAGGCATTCATTACAGGGATTCAGAACAAAGCAAGAAAGCATATTCAAGCCCAACAACAAATGTGAATATTCAGGCTTAAGAGGGACCGAATTATCCAAATTAGGCATAAACAAATAACATATCTTCGAACTGGCTACATTAGGTAAAAATAAATACTAAAGAGGTTCAAAACAAGTGTAAAACTAACAAGGTTACACACAGAAGTAGCCCAAAACCCATTAGCTAAACAAACTTAAGAGAGTCCAAATTATTCAAATCAGGCATAAACATGTTTCAGAACTGGCAGCATTAGGTAAACTTAAGTGTTAGGAAAGTTCAGATATACAAAACAGGTTCAAATGCTAACATATTAAGTTATGAAGTTTAGAGGCATGAATATGTAGGGCATAAACATAAAAGAATGAAATCGTAAAGCCAAGAGAATTACCATTTAAACAAACAACAATAAATTCCACAATATTCTGAATATCAACAAAGAGCAAGAATCCAGAATCTTAGTGCGCCAAAGTTCCTAAGAGCTTCAAATGAACCCCGGGCAGTGCTCGCACCAACAAAGGTTGAAGAATCGAATTCTGGTGGTCTTGGCTTTCAGCCGGCCAAGAACCAAAGTATAGAATAGAGAATGAAAGAACAATAGAGTAATAACCTCAATTTTAGTGGATCTCACGATCAAACGTCTCCCTCAGAAGGGAATGGGGAGGGGTTTATGTAGTACTTAAATATTAACACATAAAATAATGAAATATACTAAATTAAACACAAAATAAAGAAAATATGGCATGCAAAATCAATTAGAATCAGTTCTAGGGCAAATCCAGGAAACCCTAGTTTAGACGAGGGACAAAAATGGCAAAACTCTCACCGAATCGAAGCCAAGGGGTCTGATAGTTAGTGTATCAGGTCAGAAACATGAAGATGATACATAATCGAAATAAAACGAACACAAAGACTCAACTTCCATAAATAATCAGGTAACCAGTACTTGTAGCGTTCAAAAGATGGTAAGTAACTCTGCGTATGCAAGAAAGGAAAGGAATCATGGATGATTTTCATGTAATGTCGGATTGGGGCTGAGATTTGAGTGAGGATGGCTAGGGTTTAGGTTTGACAAATGAGAGCGTGTGAGGATACAGAGGCGGCGTGGTGGGGATTTGTCTCTAGGGTTTGGGGTATTGGGGATATACGGAAAGGGTATGTTAAGTATGGGCCGTTAATCATTTAAGATCAACGGCCTAGATCGAACGGGGAAGCGGGGCGGGTTATTAAGCCGGCCGTGACCAGGTTGGTTACAAGGGTCGCCTGGTTTGGGCTTGGGGTCTATTGGGCTAAAGTGCTGGGCTATTTTGGTCCGAAAATTGGTTTAAATCTGGGCTACTATTTAAATATGTAAAATTTATCAAAAATAATTTATAAAAAATGATTAATAAATAAATAAAAATATTATTTATGCACTAAAAATGATTAAAAATAATGATTTAGCATTATTAAAATATAAAATGCTATTTTGACCTAAATAGCATAAATAAAAGCAATTATGGATGAGTATAGGCTATTACTGCAAAATTGTGCAAATAGCTTAAAAAATGCTAATGTAATTATATAAAATGATGTAAAAATATTTAAAATATGTATTATAGGTGCAAATAATAATTTTAGTTAACTAAGGCATCACAAAATAATTTGAAGGAGTAATTAATAATTATAATTTAAGTACAGGAAAATCAACTTAAAGGCTCTAAAAATTATGAAAAATTATAGAAAATGCTCGTATAAATTTGTAAGCTAAATAATGATACAAAAATGATATTTTGAAGGTATATGTACTATTTGAGAAAATATGAGGGCAAAATTGGGTATCAACATAAAAGACACATGAACCCCGGTTCCTTCCTTCGTACGCTACAACCGAGATGACCGATAAGCCGAAACGTCCCATCAATCGCGTCGTTCTGACTTCAAAAACATGTTGATCATCGGCTAGTCACCTTCGAATGTAAAACATCACGTATTAATTACAATTCCCCCTAAAAAAGCTTCGCCCCTGCACTTCTTTCACTTTTTGATCCTAGCTCTTACCTTCGACTTTGTAAAGGCTTCCAACTTTCTCAAATATTCATACCTCGCTTTTTGAACCTTCACATCTTCATCTCTAACCTACAAAACTTCACGTTTTTTCTTGGATTTTCAAGCCAGAACTTCATATCTTCACATCTAACCTTCAAATCTTCATACGCCTTCCTCAAATCTTCATATATTTTCCCACATTTATGATGGCCAAAACTTCCAAGTTCGTACCACAGCAAACAACCCCTTCATTTTCCCACCCAGCCGCAGATGTCGAGGTGGATGTCCCCGAGGTGCTTCCAGAGTCTCCTATGAAAACCTTCATACCCGGGGGCTATTCTATCGGGGATGATTTCAAGGTCGAGAAGGCCTCCATCAAGCACGACCGAGGCGAAAGAGCATGGAGATACATATGCTCCATCACTGAAAATACCCTTCCCATACTCCGAGAGGAATGTAAATGGGAAGGCATGGACGTGGTTATCCCCAGCCTAAAGATGTCATCACTACCCACGTGGAGGGGTATTTAAGTGTTTACACTTACCTCTTTACGTTGGGCCCGGTAGAACCAGTAATACTGGCCTTTTGAAAGAGCTATGAGGTGTGCCTCAGGAAAATCCACCCATCCCTCTATAGGATCGTGATCCTCCTACGCCATTTCGTGAATAACACAGAATCCTCTCGGTTCACCCTCGACCACTTACTCCATCTGTACAGTCCTCGAATTTTCCGAAGGGGATTAATCAAGCTTGTTCGTCAAGCCAGGAAGGCCTCTTTCTCGAGCATCGACGATAACCGAGATCGAGGTTGGCAAGGGCGCTTTGTTCGGGTAAAGACTAAAGACCTAATCCCTCCCGAGTTCCTGCCATTCCCCGAGAAGTGGAATGCAACTCGTCTTTCCTTAAGTGTCAATTTCCCTTCATTTCTTCTCTTATAACTAGTATTTACGGTTGTGCAGATGTTATTCGGGTTCCTAATGCGGTCCCCCGGTTCAAGGAGTGGATCGAAGGGATCTATCAGCAGATGTCATACTACGAGCGCACGTGGCGCAAACTTTCAAAGGGTAAATGGGAGTCATGTTCTCATGGTAAGGCTCTCCCCTGAAAAGTTATTACTACGCCACACGCTTACATGATGTTGACCTTCTCTTTTCCCTCGTAGGTTTGCCTTAGGCCACCAAACTTAGGCCACTGGATAGTGATGAGGATACGTCCTTACCCATCGAACCCTCCGTTTTGGGACAGCCCCGGGATGCCGCGGAGGAGAAGAAGAGGAAAAGAAAGTCCTCTGGTTCCCCAGATCCCGAGGTGAAGATAAAAAAGAGGGTGGCCACCCGGGCTCACAGGCCCAAGAAGAATACTAAGTCCCGGGTATCAGACTCTAATTGCTTCACCGGCTCTGGGATTGTGACGACCCCAATTTCCCTCCTTAGGATATCGTGATGGCACCTAGTCTCTATGACTAGGTAAGCCTAACACTTATGAAATAAATCAAGGAATTCAACCATAAACTGATAAATATAAAATAGAAATCTTTATACACAACTTACAATCCCAAAACCGGTAGTACAACTCCTAAGCTATACCGAGTTTACTAGAAGAATCCCTAAATACAATTGTCCGGAATGGAAATTAAACGATACAAGTACAATATCAAAAGGTGACTCCGAGGCCCGCGAACGCGACGACAGGTTTACCTTGAGTCTCAACAACAATGCTCAACCAACTAGCTAATAATCAATAATAGCCGAGGCACCTGAGATCTGCACAAAAATGTGCAGAAGCGTAGTATGGATACACCACAACATTACCCAGTAAGTATCAACACTAACTTCAGTGGAGTAGTGACGAGGGATAGTCAAGACACTCACTGGACTAAACAATCTGAACAAGTGTACATGTAGAACTAGCGGGGAACAATATCAGTATAAGGCTAGGTATGTTGACAATAATAATACAATATTTATGAAAAGGGACTAAAAGCAACAGATAGCAACGAGATACAACATGTAATAACACTGTAGAGTAAGCTGAGCACAGTCCAAATCAGGTAAAACCAAAGAAAAGAAGACAATTGACAACTAGTAGGAACAACAACTTGCACACCAGTTTTACCCAAGGATTTCCACGAGGTGCCAAACCTCAAAATCACAAATCACGGGTCCCAATTCGTGAACCCTAATCACTTGGCATCTTGTGGCCACATTACAACTCATAACTGCACGGACGATTCAGTGCCGACAGAACATCCCTCACACCGAAGGCAAGTAGACAGGAGTACGTATAATGGTCAATTATATTAGGATTCATCTTTTACAACCGATATGGGTGATTTAACTGCGTGTATGCTTGTGCAAGTGTTCTACCAAAATTCAAGTCAACAAATAAGAGTTGAGACAATGAATGGCACATAAGAAACGATCATCACGAAATATATAGTATAATAAAGGCAGCAATGAAGTTTGGAGCAGCGACTAGCACAACAAGATTAGCTACATAGAACTGAGCAAATAGTGCAACACGGAGGGAAACAATTAATAGTATGCCAAGGAAAACAACAATCAAAGACGAGTGCACAGAAAAGGGAAATGACAACAAGAGCACTATCGAGGTACCGCCTCGTAGTCTCAAATCAAAAAATGAATCACAACTTTCCTTATATCACAGCGGGAACCTTTATATTTTAGTTTTGAAAATCATTTTTCCCGAAATAGCATCCCATGTTTCAAGCCCACCTTATTTCACCGCATGCGTTTCAACACCCAGAACTTATACCACCGCATGCATATCAATAATAACAATAACATAACAGAAACCTCGTGCAACATAATAACAACCGCACGACAGAAACCTCGTTCAAATACGGTAATAACCGCATGGCAGAAACCTCGTGCAAACACAATAACCGCACGGAAGAAACCTCGTGCAATAACATAACAATTCTCTTAACAACAATACGTGTGCCAAAACATAAGAACTCAAATAAATGATTTTCACAATATGTGCCCACATGCCACAATATTTCCTCAAAACAATTTCAATATCACAACCACACATAGCCCTCGGCTCAACGACACTGAATACAACAGCAACAACGACAATAACACGAGAATACGACAAGTAAATCAACTCAGGAACTTCAGAACACAAATAGACGAAAGAACGAGCTCACAAAGAAGGACACAACATGGAATAATAGTCTCAACAAGACTAGATCAACAAGGAAGAGACAATGTGTAGCATTGATTCCGCAAAAGTACAATTCGACGATAAGAGAGATAACACAAATCGATAATTCTAAATAAGGATAAGTCAACGATGATAAGGGATGACAAAACTTCATTTTAGGTTGAGCAATTACGGAAGAGGTACAATTTCAATTAAGGATAAGTAATTACGGAAAAGATAATAATAACTTCAATTAAGGATAAACAATTAGGAAAGGATAGCATGGCAATAGAAGAGGCAACAACTTCAGTTAAGGCACATAAGAGTTTAGTCGGCAATACGGGTGGAACATGAAATAATTAATTCCAAATAATACACGTAAAGGGGAAACTAGTAAATGGGGGATTTAACATGACAAAACAACTTCATATCTAATGAACATAAGAACCTAAGAGCCCTAAACGGTCAAATATCCACAAATAAGTCCGTACACGTACTCGTCACCTCGCGTACACGACCTTCACATGACACAATTAGCACAAATGACTCAAATCCTAAGGGGTAGTTCCCCCACACAAAGTTAGGCAAGATACTTACCTCAAAAAAACTAGACTGTTACTCTAAAATGATGTTCTCGCATGAAACAACCTCCGGACAGCTCAAATCTAAACCAAAATAACTTAAATTCATAAATAAAATTCATAGAAAACAATTCAGGATAATAAAGCTTTGATTTTTAATTAAAACTCAAAAGTCAACCCAAAGTCAAACCTCGAGCTCGCACCTTGAAACCCGATAAAATTTACAAAACCCAAACACCGATTCCGATACGAGTTCAACCATACCAAAATTATCAAATTCCGATAACGAATCGCCCTCCAAATCTTCTTTTTTTCATTTTTGAAAGATTTTATAAATTTCCCAATTTTTCACTTTGATTCTCACCATTTTGATGTTAAAACTCAAATAAAATCATGAAGTATACATAGAATTTGAACAAGCGCACAAGCCCAATGATTGTAGATGAAATTCCTCTCTTACAATCGCCCACTCTCGGACCTAGGGTTCAAAAATATCACAAAATGATGCAAAAACCCGAATTACAGAGCTGAAAAGAAGCTCAGATGTCGCATTTGCGATCCACTGTTCGCAATTGCGAACCCTCGCAAAAGCGAAGAAGCCTTCGCAATTGCGAACAAGAACAGGGTTGGAAAAATGTCACAATTGAGATAAAATGTTCGCAATTGTGAACTAGAATAATGAAGGAGTCGCAATTGCGATAAAATGTTCACAATTACGACTACACCAGAAAACGGCAATCTCCCTGACACGGAAATGAGCATAACTCTTCCATACAATAACCGAATGCGACGATTCTTTTTGCTATATCTCCGTAATTACAATACGGATCTAATGCTTTAATAAAAATTGAATTTGGAGATAATTTTCTTAATATAGTACCATTTATGCTTGAAGAAACAATGTTGAAACATCAAAAACAAGCGCAACATAACTAAACCTATTCGAATCTCACCCAAGCTACTCGGGACATCGTCTGAACATACCAACAAGTCCCGTAACATAACACAGACCGACTTAGGCCTCAAATCACATCAAATAACATCACAATTACAAATCGCACTCGAATCGAACTTATAATTTTTCAAATCTTCCAAATTCTAAAACTCGTGCCGAAACGTATCAAATCAATCCGAAATAAATTCAAATCTTGCACACAAGTCATAAATGACATAATGGACCTATTCCAATTTCCGTAATCAAAATCCGAATCTGATATCAATAAAGTCAACCCTCGGTTAAACCTCTCCACCGTCCAAAACTTAAACTTTCCAATTTTTGCCAAAATGCTTTAAATTATTCTAGGGACCTCCAAATCCAAATCTGGATGCACGCCTAAGTCCAAAATAATCATACAAAGTTACTGGAACCATCTAAACCCCATTTCGGAGTCGTTTACACAAAAGTAAAACTCCGGCCAACTCTTAGAGCTTAACCTTCTAAAATAAGAATCCTTCTTCCAAATTGATCCGAATCATCCGAAACCCGAACTCGATCGCACACGCAAGTCATAACACATAATTTGAGGCTGCTCGAGATCTTAAGCCACCGAACGGGATGCTAATTCTCAAAATGACCGATTGAGTCGTTACAGGGATGAGCCTGAAGAAGACGACATCTTTGTCGCCCACGAATCGACCCCTGCCGGGGAGCAGGCGGCGACCGAGGAATGGAGCCACGGGGCCAATTCCCTTCTGATTCAAGAGGCTGAAGTGGAGACGAGGGCTGTGACTTTCCGAGAAGAAAACACTTCAACTGACCTCTTTCCCATTTTAACACTTTTAGTCAATAAAAAATAAGTCTCGTGAACGCCTGAGTCCAACATACTATATGCGTGAGTTAGACTCACCAGTGGCGTGTCAAATTAACCAATTAAAGATGATGTGTATAAATTTAAATTAAAAACTTGACAAATGTAATTAACAAATAAAATACATTTAAAGAAAAAAAAACCTCTTTTACTATTAACCAAACCTGAGACCACCGTCCCCCCTCTCATTCATCTTCTTCCTTCTAACCACCTCCCCTCCCCCCCCCAAACCCGTATTCTTGTTCATTTTCTCTCTGACTTCTCCATTCCTTTCGTCCTATTTTATAAATAACCAAATAAAGACCCCCTCTTTGACTGTTGAAGTAGAAATTAGATGAAGGTAGAAGCAATCAACGATATAACAAATCAAAGACCCAATAGAAATAAAGAAAAAGAGATGAAGAATAAGGAAAGAATAGACAGAGAAAGTGGTTAGTTCTGGGGTAAAACTCACTAGCAATATTTACATCGGAGCAATGCAACAATCAATTGAAAGGCAAAAGAAAGACAGTGGAACCAAAGAAAATAGATAAAGTTTTTCTCCATTCCTTCTTCCCAAAAACAGGACCTCTTCCCCCCCCCCCCCCCCGCTTCCGCGTCCCAAACAACATCTCTTTTCAGTCTTCTCTCTCTTATTTTATTGATTCAGAACTTAGGCTTAAACCATTATTCTTTCTGGAGTTTTCTAAATTTTTGGGTAAATTTTCTTTGAATTGGTGTCCAGTTGATTACTTGATTCTAGTAACTAGGTTTCAATTGTTTCTAAAGTGGATGGATGAAGTAATTCTGTTAAGATTTTACGAATTATGAGTTTAAAAAAATTGGTTAATGAATGGATTTAATCTGCTGGAAAAATTTGTATTGCTAGGGTAAATCATACAAAGGTTAGACAGCAACGAGCGACGGCGATTATAATAGCATTGATGGAAGAAGGTGTTGGAATTTTGGGGCCCACTTCAAATTAATTCTAAAAAATAAAAGCCTGATTTACTTGATGGGTAGGCTACGTGCATTTCAGACTGCTGTCATGCAAGATGGCCTGACTAGACTGGGTATTTATTTGATACATTTGATAGCCACTTGAAGTGTCAAAATGGGAAAGAGGTCAGTTGAAGTGTTTGTGTGATCGTTGAGGACAACTTAAAGGGCTGTTTATATATTTCGCCTTTATAATATAACATAGCTAGATAAAATTCTCTATAATTTTTACGAAAAGATGTCCTTAATAGATGATACATAGAGTAGGGAGAGCCAAAAAAGACGAAAAGAGCTTTCCAAAAGCAAGATGAATTAGAAGAAGCTCAGTTCAATCCATGATTGAACAAAAGGCCCAAATCCCAAAGATTGGAGGACAAGAAAAGAAAAGCCCTTCAGAAGAGTATAGTAAGGGAATTTTCATATATACCCACTTTTGGGGTCACCATTGAAGATATATATGTATTGTACAAAATTTTGTAAAGTGTACCCCCTGGATCTAAATCTCTTCAATGCAACTACAGAAATCAAATCTGAAGTTCTTCTATTTTTTAAATGCAACTTCAAAAATTTGAATATGAACTAGTTCAATCTCTTCAATGCAACTTCAGAAATCAAATCTGAAGTTCTTCTATATTTCAAATGCAACTTCCGAAATTCGAATCTTAAGTAGTTCACTCTATTGAATACAACTTAAGCTTTCAAATCTTAAATTCTGAAACAAAAACTTATTTTTCGGATTTCAACAATGCAATACACGATTCAATGGCCAATCTACTCCAAATGAGCTAAAATTTGAAACATACTTTCAAATATTATAAAGAACAAATTTCAATCATCAAATTATCAAAACAACAATAAACTTAGCAAACTTATTTTGCAACTAAGAAGAAGAAGAAGAAACTCTAAGCACAAAGAAGAAGAAAACAATAGTAAAGAAGAAGAAAAAAAATGTATGTATCTGAAGTTATCAAAAAATTGGGTATCAGTTATAATTTATTTTTAAAAAAGGTACAAATTCAACGGGTGGCACAAAATTGAGTGTCACATGAAAATTTTAGGGGAACTTTCAGAAATGACAATTGTTTGGAGGCTTATTGTCAAACGTAGCTATAATTTAGCTAATTACATTCTTTAGCTACTAATTGCTTGCCATGGAATGTATGTCGTTGTATGCAATTCAGTTGTATATACTGTATTTAATTCGGATGTATTCATTCTTATCTATTTTACATTGTATTCAATTTTACTGTATTGAATCCAGTTGTATTCAAATAATAAAAAATTAAAAAATATGGTGTATACCGCTGTATTCAATTTGGCTATATATACTATATTCAATTCAGCTATATTCATTCTTAACAATTTTACATTGTCTTCGATTTTACTGTATTCAATTCGACTATATTTAAACAATAAAAAGTCACTAATACAGTAATATTCTGTTGTACTCAATTCACTGTACTCATTCATAGTTATTTTTACACTATATTCAATTTACTATATATAATTCAGTTGTATTCAAACAATAAAAATAATAAAATACAAGAATTTGCCACAAACAATAACCTTCTGAATACATAAATACAAGCAAAAATACAAAAATGTAAACTGTATTAGCATTAAAAAATTACAAGATACACTCAAATTTGAGTGTATTTCTACAAAATACAATATATGTCACGACCCAAAATCCAACTAGTCGTGATGACACCTAACCCAACCCGCTAGGTAAGCCAATTAACAACTATCTAATTCCTATGAAATTTAATAAGACAATTAAGTAAAAGAAAATATCTGCATCTTATACATTCCCCAAGGACTGGTAGTGCAAATCATGAGCATCTAAGATTTATAATTTATAAAGCTGGTATGAAATAAAGTACATCATCTGTTTGAAATAAACATGAAAATATCTTTCATAAGTCTGGAGCTACCATGAACAAGAGGAAGTTATAACCGGAACGCAGGTACATCTTCAAATCCAGTTCCCGTTGAACACAGCAACATCAACATCCAACATCTATACACAAGGTGCAGAAGTGTAGTATGAGTACAATCGACCCCATGTACTCAATAAGTAACAAATCTAACCTTAGGTTGAAAGTAGCGACGAGCTAAAACAGAGGTCGGAGTCCAACACCAATAGCCAACAACAGTTTATAACAACATAACAATAATGGTACAAGAAACACACTCAGATATAAGATGCTCAACTCATTCCAGTTCTCGAAAAATGGGCATGCTTTTCAAGTATATTAGTGCAAATCCAAATTCTTTTACCGAAATCACCAAAATATAAATAGGTTTGTAAAACTGTGATTTTTTCCCAAAACTTTTCAACAATAATTAAGATGTTTCATTTTTTCGGATAGCATGAGGAAAGTACATCTCTATGCCTACATGTCACTATGCAGGTGAAATCATTAATATCACCAGAACCAGGTAGCAGAAAGAAATGCATCTCTATGCATATATCTCAAATACGCATGTCAAATGCAATGTATCTCAGTGATAAACTCATGTACTCATACTCTCAGAGTACTCAATCTTACTGCCTCACACTTTCCACTCATTATGCTCAATCACTCGACATGCTCAGTCACTCAGTACTGTATATGGCCAATCCGGCCCAGGGAAGATCCATCCCAAATATATATATATCAACTGACAGTCAGTTACTCAGTACTGTATAAGGCCAATCCATCCCAGGGGAAGATCCATCCCCAAATATAAATGATTCGGGCAAGATCCATGTCCAGGGAAGATCCATTCCTCAATATAAATCAACTGCGCTAAGCCCAAGCGCTATAGTAAACCAGATCCAAGTATAAATCAATAAAACATATTGCAGCGTGCAACCCGATCCCATAAATATCACTCACAAATAGGCCCCCGGCCTCACTCATGCATCAAATTCTCCAGTCTCTCGGGCTCACAATGTCATAAAACTAGCCCAAAAATGATGATATGATGCATCAATAAATAGCAACAGAGACTGAGATATGATATGCAATGAATAAATATGATTGAGTACGTTACTTTAATATAAACATATAATTCAACAGTAGAAATGACCTCAGTGAGTCCCAATAATACCAACATATGCCTAAACATGATTTCTAGCATGAGTCACTAGCTCAAGTATTCTAACACATATAGTACAATGAAAATATCCAGAAAAGATAGCTACACAGTTCCATGGAATCGACTAAATCATAATCACACGGCACACGCCCATACGCCCGTCACCTAGATTGCGCGCCTCTTCAACATCAATCACATAACACGTAATTCGGGATTTCATACCCTCAGAACCAAGTTTATAAGTATTACTTACCTCGAACAAGCCAAATACAATACCGAGCAAGCCAAACGATGCTCCAAAATGCCATTTCGCACGTACCGACCTCCGAACGGCTCGAAACTAGCCAAAAGTAACTCAAATACATCAAATAATGCCAAAGGAAATAAATTCAATCGATAAAGGCCGAATCTTTAATCAAAGCCCAAAAATTATCCCAAATGTCTAACCCCGAGCCCGTATCTCAGAACCTGACAAAACTCACAAAATCCAACAACCTATTCAATTACGAGTCCAACCATACTAGTTTCACTCAAATCTGACTTCGAATCGATGTTCAAAACCCAAGAATTCGCTCTATGAAACTTTAGTAAACCCCCCCTCCCCCCTAATTTCTCTTTAAATTTCATCAACCAATTGCCAAAAATGAAGATAGATTCATAAAATAAAATCAAAACCAAGTGTAGAACACTTACCCCAATCCTTGTAATGAAATTTGCTTCAAATATCGCCTCAATCCGAGCCCTAAATCTCAAAATATGATAAAAGAACCAAAAACTACGATTTAATACTGTTCTGCCCAGACCTTTACGCATATGCGATAAAAGAGCCGCTTCTGCGGCATCTCTTCTGCCACAAGACATCCGCTTCATCGGAAATACACTAAGCATAGACCCCTCGTATCTGCGGAACCATATTCCGCTTCTGCGACATTGCAGGTGCGAGCCATCATCCGCACCTGCGCACGACCTCGCTCCCGCGCTCCATCCCTTCGCATCCGCACATGCACCCAAATCTCGGCTTCTACGATCTTCCTCACCCAGCTCTCACCTCACTTTTGCGACTCCTTTATCGCTTCTGCGACCGTTGCACCTATGCAAAACCAGTCACAGGTGCGATCACACCAGATCCTGCCACCAGCAGCCTTAGCCAAAATTGATCCAAATGATCAGAACCTCGTCCGAAACTCTTCTAAACCACTCGGGACCCCGTCCGAATATACCAACTAGTCTAATAACATAACACGAACCTACTCGAGACCTTAAATCATGTATAATAACATTGAAACGACGAATCACACCTCGAATAAAAAATTAATGAACTTTGAGCTTTGAACTTTGAACTTCCAAAACTCGCGCCGAAACATATCGAATCAACTTAGAATGAACTAAAATTTTGCACAAGTCCCAAATGACATAACAAAGCTATTCCAATTTCTGGAACCACGATCCGAATTTGATATCCAAAAAGTCATTTTTCGGTCGAACTTATGAACTTTTCAAACCTTCAAATTTTTAACTTTCGCCAATTAGCGCCGAAACCTTCTAGAAATATCCAAATGCTAATCCGGGCATACGCCCGAGTCCAAAATCACCATCCGGACCTAACAGAACCATCAAAATTCCATATCGGGGTCCAATTTATCAAAAGTCAAATTTGGTCAACTCTTCCAACTTAAAGCTTACACAATAAAATTCATTCTTCCAAATCTATTCCGAATAACCTGAAGACCAAACCGACGATTCACACAAGTCATAATACATCATACGGAGCTACTCATGTCCTCAAACCACCGAGCGAAGTATAAATACTCAAAACGACCGGTCGGGTCGTTACAATATATTTGTATTATCGTATATGACTCAATAATAAAGAAGAGAAGAAAGTTGGCCGGAGATGTCGTCTTCCGGCCAAGAAAAACACTGTATATATTGTATTAAACCTAAAAATAGAGACGAACCAAGAAAGAGAAAAAGCCATGGATTCCAAAGAAGGAGAACCCAAATACTAAAAATGGATTTATGTTTGGCCTCCATTTCCTATTCTCTCGTATCTGTCCATCTTTCTGATGGTGAAAGAAGAAATTATGACAATAATTGTAATAATATGGAAACGAAGCATGCGGCAAGGCCTCCCAATCCAAGAACCCAATCGGGAATCTTCCTTCCTCTTTTATGATAAAGAATGGAACTGCTGTCCTGTTTGAGCGGAAAAACCAAATCAAAAATAGTCTTCGTTTTGAGTAAATCGAGATTTGGATCAACGACGTTAGTGGGCCTCCGCCGGCGAACCAGATCTAGGGTTTCAGAAAGAGAGGAGAAAGAAAGAGAGCCATGAATTTTGGCATCTCCGTTAAATCCAGATTTGGTGACGCCTCCGATCTCCCTCCTCCATTGTTGGGCTCCAATAGAGCTGGATGGCGGCCAAAAAATGCAGGGAAAAGAGAGAGAGTGTTGAGGGAAAAAGGAGGGAGAGTTGAGGGAGAAGAGAGAGGGGGTTGAGGGAAAAGTTGTATATATTTACTCTTTGCTATAAAATATAAAATGTGGCTATAAATAATAGTATTTGTAAAGTGTTTTGATTCATAATAAATAGGGTGCATTACATAGCTATAGCATGTAAAATTTCCAAAATTTTAAGAATATAGTGTGTCTTGAAGCCCAAAAGAAGAATAGCCCAAAATCTGAAGAGAATTACAGCTTTTTTATTCAAATGTACTCAAAGAAAAAGAGAGAGAAAGAGAGAAAAAAAAGAGTTGTGGGAGATTTTGAGAAATCTGTAGAAGAGTTACCGATCACTTTATTTTCTGCAGTTAAATTACCTGCATTTTCTTTCTATTTATTTAGTTGTTACATTGCTTCCTCTCGCTATTTAATTAATTACTTTGCAAAAACTACACTTAGATTAAGTTGACTGCTATCGCGATAAGTCAACTAAGTTTTACTTATCGACAATTCACACTCTTGTGCTTTCAAGAAGGTTGTGAATTTTTTCAAATATAGAATTATTTAATATTTTTGCCTCTGGCTTATTTCCCTCAGTATTACCTTCAAGCAATTTATGTATTTCCTCCAAAATTAACAAATTCTTACTCCCTTTCAATCCGAATTCTCAAGTTTAATTTTACCTTCATTTTCTAATTTTCTTTTTCGTTTGAAAAACGGAAAGCTTTTTGGGAATTCTTGAACTCTCTTGCAATCTGAATTCTCAGAATTTCATAGGTGAAGAATGTTTCTTGCCATCCATTTTGCCATCTAAGTACCTAACTCACAAGCGTAAGGTTACCAGCCCATAATAAATGATGATAAATCACACATATAATACACAAGACCTAGTAAAGTTCTTAAAACTACTATAATCGGATGTTTTGCGTATTTTTTGTCTTGGCCAAAGACCAATTGATTTTCCTAAAAATCTTTTTTCTTAAAAGTTCAAGTAATTTAAGAAAAATTGCTCTTCCTTGCTCTAGACAAACCGTGATCTCTAAGTTACTATTATCAAAAACTGCCTAATGCTAGGCCTATTGTTGATTAAGAGTTGATTTCTATTAAACTCTTTACATGCCCACCCTTTGACTTGGCGGAGTCAGAATTTTTACTAAATGGATTCAAAATATAAATATGTAAAGACATGAAGAAGTCACGAAAATTTTACATATTATATATATATTTTTACCTATAATTTTTTGACGAAAGAATGTCAATGATATCTATAATTGGAGAAAGGTGGCCCGCCAACTTGGATGAATTAGTACGTAGAAAGTGTTTCTGGCCTTCTTTTGAAACCTCTAAAGCTTATTATCCAAATATGGAGAGGCAAATATAAAACAATTTACTTTGAGAAATTATGCAATCCTTTCAATGTAACACACTTTTTCAAATTGGGAAACTCATTAGTCTAACGGATAAGATTTGCCATGATTAGGCCGTAAATCTTAGTTTGTTGTAACTAATCACAAGTGCTAACGTAGATGAATGCAGAAACTCAATTAGAGTTAGCTAGCTAGACTACAAAAACCAAGGTGCTAAAGTTTAATTTCTACGTAAAATTTTGAAAATAAGAGAAATAATTGACTTAATGGCACCAAAATCATACTTAGTATTCTTTAAGTTAGGCAATAGAGATATTTCTTTTGATAAACAAAATTGTGATACTAATTATAGTAATTGGTCATTTTCGTCGTATTAAATCAATTAAATAGCCTGTTTTGATAAATGTAGGTTATGTTAGAGATGCAAGTCAATTAAGATACCCGTTCTTTTCCTTGTGCACTTTTAATTAGTTTCAAAGAAAATGTATCAATTTCCTTAAACGAAGAAGGAAAAAAGGAAAGAGAAAAGAGAGCCTGTAGCTATAAATAGCATACTTGTTAATTATAGCGATGTGGTTACCTTCCTAAGTACTTCAATTCATCGTAGTCTT
This sequence comes from Nicotiana tabacum, assembly GCF_000715075.1. Taxonomy (NCBI): domain Eukaryota; kingdom Viridiplantae; phylum Streptophyta; class Magnoliopsida; order Solanales; family Solanaceae; genus Nicotiana; species Nicotiana tabacum. The sequence goes on along the minus strand of NC_134091.1, from coordinate 107,641,376 downwards.
TGTACATACACCAAAACAAAACAAGGACAAATTAAAAGGAAAAGTAAGTCTGGATTCCTAAATTGGAGAAAGGACAATATGTTAAACATTCAAGATCTGTTCTGCACAAGGAATTTATTTATTCAGATGTCCTAGGGTTTCTCATCCTTAAAATATAATCCCTCAGTTTCAAATTAGATGAGTTACCTTCCTTTTTAGTTTGTTTAAGAATAAATAACACATTTCTAAATTTAAAAATAATTCAACTTTAAATTATTCCTTTTACCCATTTTACCCTTAATGATAGGCTTTTATAACTATACAAATGTCATGGTCCCACAAAGCTTTTACCCCTTTAAGACCACAAATTTCAATTTTTTTTCTTTCTTCAACTCAGTGTCGAGTCAAACTAACTCATCTAAATTGAAACGGATGGAGTAATATTTATTATTTTCTAGCCCTGGTCTCTTGGACTTAAACTTCTTCTCTACTTCTCTTTCTCAATTACCTTAATACTCTTTTTTTTTTCCTTAGATGTTTCTCTTAGATGTAATTAGGGATTACCTTTAAAAGAAAGGACTTATAACGCAAGTCAAAGAGATTGAACGATGGTATAGTCCCTTGCTTGGGGGCATCAGTTTTTCCATGCGAATTTGTGGGTGTGAATCTTCCCGAATACCAAATAGTTAGGAAAAAGCCCTTGTTTGACTCATTGAGAAAAAGAAAAAGAACAAGTCGTATTGATGACCAAGAAAATTCTTCAAGAAGTAAGTTTCAATACTCCGTAGGACCAAAGAGCCATTATTGTGGGAAAGTTAAAGAGCATCCAACGCAAAGCGACCTTTCGTTCCCTTGTTTCGTTGTGACACACACCCCAGCCCCCACAAGCACCCCGGCTCAAGGGACCAAAAAACGCCTTTCGTTTTTTATCCTTCGTTGGCTCTTGCCGTCTTCCTTAACAAGTGTCGAGCCTCCTTTGCGCCGCCTAATCGAAGTGAAATACATGAAAGTAGTGAAAAACTTAGGGTGATTTGACATTGAAAAGAAAAGAAAAAAACCATTATCATTTTTTAGTTAGGCAAGGAAATTAAATGTACAAATGAAAATCATGTTAGACGAAAATAAGTTAGTATAAATTTTACAAAAGGAAAAATAAAGCCGAAAACGAAAATTATGGTAGAGATGGCAGAAGAATGATAGGTCCGTTAGGGTAAAGATTGCTTCATAAATGATATGAATCTTTACCCCATCCTAGCTTTTGGAACTCCTTTCCCATATAAGCCAAACAAGGGCGTACGTAAGTAGCTTTGAATATGAATATTAAAACTTACCATTAGAAGAAAATGGTACTGTATTATCTGTATCCACACACTTGGCTTCTGAGTTCTGTGGAGAAAATTTCTTAGAAATCCCGTTCTCTCTTTGATTAACTTGTAAATTGTTTCAGAATATTAAGGAATCAACAAGTCATTAATATGTCCTAATGGCTTCTAGTGCTACCTTGTGTAAGTAGAGATGCTATTTTCGGAAGACACTCCGTTCAGATAAACACTGTAAACTTCATATATATATTTTGATAATAAATATATTGCGTATGTTATTGTCGTTATTGTTGAAATATATATGAAGTTAGTTTCTATGGTCATGATTCTAAAAATTATAATGTTAATAAACAATTTTGGTTAAGGAAACATAATAATGCCACATATATATACTACATATGCTGGTGTAATTAAATAGCATCTTTTTTCTATGTTATTAATTACTCTGTATGTTAGATTAATGCAGATGCAAATATAATTATTCCTCGCAAATTATTTACCCTCAAAATCGGATAACAATTAAATTTGTAAGTGGTTTTAAGGATACACGGATTAACTTGATACAAAGCGATAAATTAAGTTGCTAGTGAATAAATAAAGATAAAATAAATTCAAACCACACGAATTGGATAATTTCAGCTTTGATGGTATAATCGCTCTCGAGCCGGGCTCACCACGATCGGTGTCGATAAAAAATGAACAAGAACTTAAAGACAGAAAAAATAATGATGTATAAATTTTGAGTGCGTGTTACAATGTGTTAAATGAATTATTAGTCCCCCTTTATTTAGTAGGGGAGTCCTATTTTAGGTACAACTCTATAAAAGATGAAGAATCTTCTGATTCGCTGATTGTCGGTTCCTTATTGATACGTGCCGAGATTCCCGATGTAACATTCGGCCGGTCACGGATATTTCGGCCTTCTGTTGGCTATGCTGGATTGTCTCACAATGTTCTTTGAAGTCGTTCGAGGCTAGGACCGATTCTGGGATCATGGCCTCGATATTCTCGAAGGTAGGCGTCATGCCCCCGGGTTCTAGCCCGATAGGACTTTGTTTCGATTTCGGTCCTTTATTGACATATCTTGAGCCTGACTTATCTTGTCGAAGGGTATGATGCACCATGGGCTCGTTTTTTTCCGTATACAGATAGTCCTCTTATTTTTCAGAGAGTAAACAACGACAAATGACATGAGCTTCCGATTCTTACTTCGATACACCGTGACAGAAATGACAAAATAACTAAAACGTCTCGTCAGTCAGGTCTTAATGGCATTAAATGCATGTCAGCCGCCGGTAGGCCGTCCCTGGATGCTAAACGCCGCTAAACTACTATAAATACTCCCTCCTTTGTTCATTTTAACTTTACATCCAAACTTTCTACCCTCGTACCTTTAAGATTTCAACACTCTTTAGCACTTTTACCTCGATTATTCGAGTCCTTTTGCAAGAATTTTTATCCATCTTTATCTCAAGCCAACAAGTCTAATCCTTCAATCTTCCTATCTTTCTCCGCATTTCTCAGACTTTCCTCCATGTTTTAAAGAAATGGAAAAAACTTCCAAAATCGTTCCCCAGAAAGAAAATCCTTCTACTTCGCAACTGGCTACTGAGGCCAAGAAGACTGTTTCGCGCGCTGTCGTCGATGACCAATACCTGAACACCCTTTGAAAATGTTCATGCCCAGGGGATGCTTTGTTAACGTCGATTTCATGGTTGAAAAGCCATCCTCCATACAAGGCCGATGTGAGGAGGTCTCGAGATACATCTTCTCAATCACTGAAGAGATCCTCCCCACGGTCCGAAAAGATTGCAACTGGGCCGATAAGGACATAGTGTTCCCCGACCCCGATGAAGTCATTACCACCCATGTCGTGGGATACCTAAATGTTTACACTTATCCCTTTACATTGGGCCCGGTGCATCCGGTCCTTTTAGATTTTTGCAGAAGGCAACGTGTGCCCAGGCCAGATTTACCCATCGCTTTGGAGGATCGTGATTCTACTCTAGTTCTTTGTGAACAAAATCGATGGGTGCTCGTTCACCATCGATCATCTTCTACGCTTATATAGTCCCCGAATCTTCCCCGGGGGGAGGGGGGGATTGATAAAGCATATGCGGCGGGCCAGTAAATTCCCGTTCTCAAGTATTAATGAAGATCGGGATCAGGGATAGCAAGGACGTTTTGTCCAAGGACTTCAGACTTAATCTCAGCCGAGTGCAAGCCATTCCCCGAGAAGTGGAATATCTCACGTAAGTACGATTTACTTTCGAATGTCGATTTTACACTTATTTCTCCTTTTCTTATTGGTGCTTTGAGGTGGTGCAGCCATCGCTCATATCCCAAACATTGTGCCTCGACTCAAGGAGTGGGTCGAGGGTATCGTATGACAGATGCTCTATTCCAAGCGCTCGTGGTGCAAACTCTCGAAGGGCCGTTGGGAGGCCCTTTCCTATGGTGAGACCTCTTTCCTGAGTAGGTAGTATTAAGGTTCCTCTTTTAACACTAATCCCTTACTCCCTTTATTTCTTTTTTGCATATTTATCTAAGGATGTCAAGCTGAGGTCTCTAGCCGGTGGCAAGGACTTACCTACCGAGTCCCCTGCTCCGAGACGGGCAGAAGAGAAGAAAATAAAGAGGGCTCAGAGTTACCCGAGCTCGGAGAAAAAGAAAATAAGGTAGAAGGCTAGAGCGCAAGTCAAAAGAATGCACCAGTGTTCGAGCACCAGCTTCAGATTCTCTCTATCGGCTGAGGGACGAATCTGAATCCGAAGAAGAAGAACCTTTTGTTCTAGTGGCTCGTGATCCGTCGCATCTTGAAAAGCAGGGGGCCACTGAACCAGAGATCCATGAGGCCGATCTGCCTCAAGCCAGTGAGGTCAACGAGGAGACTGGATTCGAGGCTTTCCAGGATGCGGGCAATGCCTCGAAGGAGGCACTCGGTGTGATAGACATCACCGAGTCTCCCTCGTTCACCGAGTCCATGTACAATGAGGCTCAAATGATGAAAGAGCATCCCAACGAGGGGTCCCACGAAGCGGACGACTACCTCCACTGCTTTTTTGGTGGCGTGGATTCCATGGCCATGGAAGACGTCACCGGATTGGGTGACATAGAGGTACTGAGGAAGAGTCCGACCTCGGCGGCAGGCAGGCCTAACTCGAGCCTGAAATCGGTCAATCGGTTCCCTGCCCCGAGTGTGGATCCTGATCAGAAGCGGTCCATTGTTAATACCGTTCCGGAGGATGTCCAGGTTCTTTCCGCTCCTGTAGGGGTGGCCAGTTACCTCCGGTGCCTGGTGACCGAAGAAGACAAGGCCAAAATGAACGAGGTAGACGCGCCCTGCCTGTTCAACGAAGCACAACAATCGCTGAACCGGGTAACTTTAGATAAATCTTGATGATTTCAATTTCTCCTTTTATACTTGAATTAATTCGTTGATAATCCTAATATTTTTCTTCGTATTTGTAGGTCTCGGTGCTTCACCATGAAACGTTTCTCCAGTACCGGGATAAGCTGAACCAGCTTGAAGCCGAAGTCAAAGAGCTTACTGAGAAGAGAGACACGTACAAACTTCTCAGTAAGCAGCGTGAAGGAGAGGCTAAGAGACTTCAAGCTCAATTAGAAGTGGCTCGGAAAGAACACGCCGACCTGTTTGAACATGTAAAAAAATTTGAAGTTAGTGACGAAGAGTTAGACACGGTGTCTAATGGTCGGAACCCGCAGGTTCAATAGAAGATTGATCGGATCGACCAGCTCCTAGCCGAGATGGATGCAGTCAAGGTCGAGGCCAAAGAGTGGAGAGGCAGGATGGACTGCCTAGCCTCGGAAAAAGAGACTGCCCGGGTGCAGTTTACCTCGATAAAGGTCCAGATTCGAGAGACGAGGGAAAAGGCTGAGGCACGGTCCCAAAAGATTGAGGAGCTCCAGTCTCAGCTAAGCTCGGTTGTTTCTGATCGAGAGACCCTTGCCAAGGAGCTTAAGGCGACTAAGTCAGTGGTTGAAGTAACCAAAGCCGATGCCGACGAGATGGTGCCCCAGTATAAAGCCGATGCCAAGGCAGACCAGGACCACCTGAAAGATATTGTCAAGTATGTGAAGTGGTAGTCCCGAAGAGAGGCCCTCGAGGAAGTTCATTCTCGGGGTTTTGATTTATTGGCTGAGGTCAAAAATGCTAAGGGGCTCGAGCCGAGGCTAAGAAGTCGGCATATCTTGAGGACTAAGAAGACTCCGAGGGTTCGGACGGATCCGGGGGCAGAGAAGATTCTGATGGTCTCGGTGACGAGGCGGGATCCGGTGGAGACTAAGCCTTTTAAGTAGCTTGTATATTTTTTCTTGTTTTTGTACTTTTGTACTTTTTTGTCGAGGTTGTTTGGCCTTTGTAAAGATCTTTTCATATATATATATATATATATATAAGGCTCTTTTTTCCTTCGACAGTTTTTAAGCTCGTTTCCTTATGATTGTAAAGAAATCGAATGCCTTAGCACGTAATAAATAGGTCTTGTTCGGAGGTTCGAATTGGCCTTGCTCTCGATGTTATTTTGCTTGAGACTCATGGGGGATCGGTATGAATGGAAGCTTTCCCCAAAGTACTTAGAATATTTTAGATTATAATTTGCCGAGGGTAGCCTTTTGAACCGGTTTAGAAATTTTGAAGGCCTTATTTTTTGTTACGGGTCTCGGACATCTCTGAGCCATTTTAGTATGGTCGTAGCTTTTTTAGTTCAGGTGTTGCCCAGTGGGCTTGTTACCCCGAGTCATTCGGGCTTAACCGAGATAACTGTTCCCAAATGAAGGTGGCCGTAGCCTTTAAAATTCGAGCACTGCCAAATAAGCTTTGTGCCCCCGGACTTTACTATCCCGGGATGTCCGAACCTGCCTTGGGCGGCAGTCCCCGAGTGAGGTGGCCCTTGGGCCCAGTGGGCTTCGAGGGATAAAATGTAACAAAGAAAAATTTTCAAAGGGCAAAATATTTATCCGCAAGGTAGAAACTTCCTTTCAATTTTGTGCGTAATATACAAAGATACACATGTGTTCAATCTTTGTGTTCGGGCTCGAGTGGTCTATGTGGGCATGATTCATTCGACCTTTTGGCCCTTACTATAAATCCTATCGATCGAGCCTAGACTATTCGAGCACAAAGTTTCTTTCCTTGCCAAAATCGTTTTCCAAGAGTGATGCCCCCCAGTGTTTGAGGTCGATCATAGAGAAGGCTCAAATACTGTTAACAACTGGTCTTCGATTCTAAGTTAGCACGATCCATTGTTGCCCCATTAAAAATCTTTCCAGAAAACCCATTTGGGACAAAATCGGTTCAAGGAAAAAAAGTGTAACGCGTACTTTCAGGCCTAAAAAATTATATCGTTCTTTGACGGTTACCTACAATTGTTAGTCCAAAATGTAAATAAATAAATGAAGTAAACAGGGTCGTACCTTAGCAGTAATATCATTTCAAGTGAGTTACGTTCTAGTTGTTCGGTAGTTGCTTACCGTTCATTATTCCGAGCTGGTACGACCCTTTTCTCGGTGATCTCGATAATTTGATACGGACCTTCCTAGTTCGGTCCCATTTTTCCTTCATTCGAGTTTCAGGTGTTTAATGCGACCTTCCTCAATACTATGTCCCCGACATTAAAGTGTCGAAGGTTGGCTCTTCGATTGTAATACCTCTCGATCTGTTATTTTTGGGCTGCCATCCGGACGAGGGCAGCTTCGTGCCTTTCATCTAACAGTTCCAGGCTCGTATTCATGGTCTCATTGATTGATTCTGCGGTTGAATATCGGAACCCGAGACTCGGTTCTCCGACTTCGACCGGTATTAGAGATTCGGCGCCGTAAACCAACGATAATGTGGTAGCCCCAGTACTGGACTTCGAGGTCGTACGGTAGGCCCATAGGACTTCAGGCAAGATTTTTTTCTATTTTCATTTGGCGTCGGTCAATCTCTTTAAGAGGTTTTGGAGTATGGTTTTGTTCGTGGACTCTGCTTGCCCGTTCCCACTAGGGTGATAGGGTGTGGACATGATTCTTTTGATCTTATGATCCTCGAGAAACTTGCTTACTTTGCTGCAGACGAACTGCTTCCTATTGTCACATATGATCTCGTGTGGCATTCCGAACCAAAATATTATGTGGTCCCAGATGCAATCAATGACTTCCTTCTCCTTGACGTTTTCAAATGCTTGGGCTTCCACCAATTTAGAAAAATAGTCAGTCATAAATAATATAAATTGAGCCATACCGGGTGCCCATGGAAGGAGGCCGACAATGTCCATTCCCTATTTCATGAAAGGCCATGGGGACAAGACCGAATGTAGTAGCTCCCTGAGATGATGAATCATCGAAGCATGCCTCTGACACCCGCCACATTTTTGTATGAACTCCTTCGCGTCCTTTTCCATGTCGATCCAATAGTAGCCGGCTCTGATTATTTTCTAAACTAATGATTTGGCGCCCGAATGATTTTCGCAGGTGCCTTCGTGGATTTCCCTCAGAACATACTCGGTGTCTCCGCGTCCTAGACATATTGCGAATGGGCCATCGAACGTTTTCCAGAACAATGTACCGTCTTCGGACAGGCTGAACCGGACTGCCTTCGTACGCAGAGTCCTCGATTCCTTTAGGTCTGAAGGCAGTTTTCCGCTCTTCATATATTCTATATATTTGTTTCTCCAGTCCCAAGTCAGGCTCGTTGAATTTATCTCGGTATGACCTTCTTCTGTTACCAATCTCATGAGTTGCACGACCGCACCCGAGTTGAACTCGTCGTCATCGATCGATGCCCCAAGTTAGCAAGGGCATCGGCCTCGTTGTTTTGATCTCGAGGCACGTGTTGTAGAGTCCATTCTTTGTACCGATGTAACCTTACTTGCAGTTTATCTAGGTACCTTTTCATTCGTTCCTCTCTGACTTCGAAGTTCCCATTAACTTGGTTCACCATAAGGAGTGAATCGCACTTTGCTTCGACCACCTCTACCCCTAAGCTTTTGGCCAGTTCAAGACCTGCAATAATGGCCTCATACTTGGCTTTATTTTTAGTTAATTTTACAGTCTTGATAAATTGTTTAACTATATTACCTGTGGGCGGTTTCAATACAATTCCAAGTTCGGACTCCTTCGCGTTCGAGGCGCCGTCCGTAAAGAGGGTCCAGATTTCCGAAGAGGTCCCCGAGTTCAACAACAACTCTCTTTCAACCTCGGGTATTAGGGCCGGTGTAAAGTCGGGCACAAAGTCTGCCAAAATTTGAGACTTAATGGTGGACCGAGGCCGATATTCGATGTCGTACCCACTGGTCTCTACGGCCCTTTTGGCCAGTTGTCCTGAGAGCTCGGGTTTATGAATTACATTCCTCAATGGGTAAGTGGTTATGACACATATGGGGTGACATTGGAAGTACGGTTTTAGCTTCCTAGAGGTGCTTAGCAAAGCGAGCGCTAGCTTTTCTAGGTGAGGGTACCTAGTTTCGGCCTCGCCAAGGGTCCTACTTAACATAGTAAATTGGAAATTGCGTACCTTTCTCCACCCAGACTATGACTCCACTTACCTTTATCTCTAATACTGCCAAGTATATGTATAGTTGTTCGTCTGTCTTCGGCATGTGAAGCAGCGGTGGGCTCGAGAGATATCGCTTGTGCTCTTCCAAGGCCCGTTGGCACTCCGGGTCTATGAGAAGTTTTTCTTTTTCTTCAACAGTGAGAAGAAATGGTGGATCTTGTCGGACGACCTCGAGATAAATCATCCCAAGGAGGTTACGCATCCGGTTAACCTTTGTACGACCTTCACGTTGTCCACAACAGTGATATATTTGATGGCCTTGATCTTATCAGGGTTGATCTCGATCCACCGGTTGGATACCATGAATCCGAGGAATTTACCGGACCCAACTCCAAATGCACATTTCTCCGAGTTTAGCTTCATATTGTATTTCTTCAATATGATGAAGGTTTCCTGCAAATGTTTCAAATGGTCCTCTGCTCGCAGGGACTTAACCAATATATCATCAATGTAAACCTCTATTGATTTTCCTATTTGCTCTTCGAACATCCGATTTACTAGGCGTTGGTAAGTGGCATCGTCATTGTTTAGTCCGAACGACATCATATTATAGCAGTAGGTGTCGTACTTGGTAATGAAGAAAGTTTTTTCTTAATCAACCAGGTCCATCCGTATTTGATTGTACCTGGAATAAGGGTCGAGAAAACTAAGGATCTCGTTGCCGGCGGTCGCATCAATCAGGCAATCGATGTTAGGCAAAGGGAAAGAGTCCTTAGGACACGCTTTATTCAAATTTTTATAATCTACATATATTCTTAATTTGTTATCCTTTTTGGGGACTACTACTACATTTGCTAACCAGTCCGAGTATTTTACCTCCCGGATAGACCCTATTTTAAGGAGTTTAGATACCTCATCCTTGAGGAAAGTATGTTTGACCTCGGACTGGGGTCTCCTCTTCTGCTTGATAGGGTGGAACTTCGGGTCCAATCTTAGCCTGTGAGTGGCTATTTCTGACGGGATCCTTGTCATATCAAGGTGGGACCAAGCGAAACAATCTTTGTTAGCTATAAGAAATTGAATGAGTTTTTTTTCTAAACTTGGGATTCAACCCCGTGTCCAGGTATACCTTTCGGTCGGGCAAGTGTTCGATCAGTACGACTTGCTCCAGTTCCTCGATCGTCAATTTGGTAGCGTCAGAGTCATCGAGAGCTACAAAAGACCTGGGAACCCTGTAGTCTTCGTCCTCACCCATCTCCTGCTTCTCCGGTTGGGACGGAGCCGATGTTAGCAATTTTTATTTGGTTTCTCCCTTGGTGACCGAACCTAGATCCTTTGGTGCTGAAAGTGTTGATATCGGGACCACCTCGTCGACCGCGAATATCTCTTTGGTGGTCGGTTGCTCCCCATAAACTATTTTTATTCCTTCTGGTGTTGGAACCTTCAAAACCTAGTGTAGAGTCGAGGGTACCGCCCTCTTGTTATGAATCTATGCTCTTCCGAACAGAGCATTGTACCTCATGTCCCCTTCGATCACATAGAACTTTGTTTCCTGAATGATCCCGACGGTGTTCACCGGTAACGTTATCTCCCTTTTAGTGGTCTCACATGCCATGTTGAATCCGTTTAGGACCTGGACCGCAGGCACGATCTGATCCTGTAGGCCGGGCTATTCCACGACCCTCGATCTGATGATGTTGGTCGAGCTACCTCGATCAATTAACACATGTTTAACTTGAGATTTATTTATGAGTACCGATATTACCAGTGTATAGTTATGGTGCTGCATGATCCCCTCAGTGTCTTCGTCGTTGAAAGATAAGTCTCCCACTGGAACGTAATCCCGAGTCCATTTTTCCCATGTGATAGATACTTTGGTGCGCTTTAGCATCGGCTCCTAGGGGGCATCGACCCCACCAATGACCATGTTAATGACGTGCTGAGGTTTCTCCTGTTAAACCTGTTTACTAGAATCTCTATTCCTAAAGTGTTTCTTGGCTCGATCACTTAGGAACTCTCGGAGATGCCCGTTATTGAATAGCCGGGCTACTTCTTATCTTAATTGTCGGCGATCTTCTGTCCTGTGATCGTGAGTGCCATGATATTTGTACATTAGGTTAGGATCCCTTTGGGCTAGATCAGATTGTAGAGGTCGAGGCCATTTGGTGTCCTTGATATGTCCAATGAAGGATACGATGGCGGCGGCGTCGACGTTAAAATTGTAATCTGATAGCCTTGGCGCTTCTTTCGGCTCGATGGGCCTGTTGAAATTGTATTTGCTCATGAGTCCCCAGTTGTTTTGACCTCGATCACTTCTTCTTTCACTTTTCATGGTGTTTTTCCTAGATCCACTACCTCTTCAGTCTCTATTGTATGGCTGATACCGATCCCTGTTCGACCTTGGCTTACGATCTATGTCTCTCCTGACTCTGTCAACTGATCTGACAGGATAAACGGACCCGTAAGGGGCCTCAAGTTGATCATCTTCGACCCTTATTTTTGATTGATACCGATTATGCATGTAGGCCTAGGTGACAGTAGGGTACTCCACCAGAGTTTGCTTCAACTGTTGTGAAGCCAACGGGCTTCGAACATTGAGTCCCTGGGTGAAGGCTTGAATGACCCAATCGTGTGCGATCGGAGGCAAGTCTATCCGTTCCATTTGAAACCGGGACACGAATTCCCTGAGCATCTCATTATCCCTCTGCTTCACTTTGAAAAGGTCTGACTTCCTGGTCTCGACTTTGATAGCCCCGACGTGTGCTTTTACGAATAAATCTGCAAGCATAGCAAACGATTCAATGTAATTAGGAGGTAGGTTGTGATACCATATCATAGCTCCCTTGGATTTTTGTTTTTCCTAACTTTTTAAGCATGACAGACTCGATCTTGTCATCCTCCAAGTCGTTCCCTTTGATTGCGCATGTGTAGGAGGTCACGTGCTCATTTGGGTCGGTCGTTCTGTTGTACTTCAGAATCTCGGGCATGCAAAACCTTTTTGGGATCGGCTTTGGCGCTGCGCTCAGAGGAAAACGTTTTTCAACAAACTTCTTGGAATCCAGGCCCTTCTTAGATGTGCTCCTGGGATTTGATCAACCCTAGAATTGTAGGTTTCCACCTTTTTGTCATTGGCTTCGATTTTCTTCTCCCCCGATTCTATCCGTTTTGTCAATTCCTCAAGCATTTTATGATCTCGGGATTAGACCTCGATTCATTTTCATTCGGCCTCTCCGTGATCGGTTCATTTCTGTGGGTGACTTCCCGGGATGGCTCGGGCTCAACCCTTATCGGCGCTCGGCTTTGGTTCTGCAACTGGGCTATCGCTGCATGTTGAGCCTATTACATTTCGATGATTCGCAAGTTGATACATCATTTTCGCCGCTGCAAGTATTCTAGGCAATTGATCAGACTTCCCCGCGTACGTTGTTCTCGGGGTCGGTAGGCAAATTTATGTTGATGGCCAAATGCGAACTGGCGTCGATGGGGTCTGCCACCGGAACTCCGTCGAGATCGACTCGGGGCACCTCGTTACCGGGTACTGCATTGTTGTTCTCGCTATGATGGCTGGACTCCACATATGTGTTTAGAGGGGCAGATTGTGGGTTTGGCATTTCGATTTTAACCTGGAATCAAAGAAACTTCAAAGAACAAGTATAAAATAGGGCGTGTTATGGAAATTTGTATCAAATCGCTGCTATTATCCTTAACCCCACGGTAGGCACCAAACTATTTACCCTCAAAATCGGATAACAATTAAATTTGTAAGTGGTTTAAGGATACGTGGATTAACTTGATACAAAGCGATAAATTAAGTTGCAAGTGAATAAATAAAGATAAAATAAATTCAAAATACACGAATTGGATTGTTTCAGCTTTGATGGTATAATCGCTCTCGAGCCGGGCTCACCACGACCGGTGTCGATAAAAAATGAACAAGAACTTAAAGACAGAGAAAATAATGATGTATTGCTTTTGAGTGCATGTTACAATGTGTCAAATGACTTATTAGACCCCCTTTATATAGTAGGGGAGTCCTATTTTAGGTACAACTCTATAAAAGGTAAAAAAATCTTTTGATTCGCTAATTGTCAGTTCCTTATCGATATGTGCCGAGATTTTCGCCGTAATATTCGGCCGGTCACGGATATTTTGGCCTTCTGTTGGCTATGCTGGATTGTCTGACAATGTTCTTTGAAGTCGTTCGAGGCTAGGACCGATTCCGGGATCATGGCCTCGATATTCTCGAAGGCAGGCGTCATGCCCCAGGGTTATAGCCCGACGTGACTTTGGCTCGATTTCGGTCCCTTATTGCTATATCTCGAGCCCGACTTATCTTATCGAAGGTTAGGATGCACCATGAGCTCGATTTTACCCGTATACACCAATGTTCATCGATAATATTTAAGTTTAGGCAACTAAATTACCAATAACTAATTCATTGCGTTAAGTTATTGTTGCTAAAAGCATTTTGTGTTGTACTGAAAAATTGATGTTTATTAGCCAATGTTAGTGGTATCAATGGTGAAAATTTTACTTAACACTGGGGAAGGTTTAAGTAATGAAATTGGTGAATATAAGTAGAGAGCAAAGTTCACACTAAAGTAGACAAAAATGATATACACAATTTCTTCTCATCTACATCAGGTGTTTAACCCAAAAATTTAGATATGGGTTCAATCAATTAAATTTAAGTAAAATAAAGTCAATTTTAATTAATATTAATATCCGAAAGACAATGTTATCGATTTTATGGCAGATAGTATGTATATTTGATCGAATGGCAATAAATATAAGCAATAATAACAATATTCAATGATCCAAAATGATGGAAGATAACATTAAAATATAATAAGTAGCAATGAATGTCATTTAAGTAAATAAAAATATGCGAGTCACCCGAAAAAGGGTGTGATATGTGGATATTTTTTCCGACAATGATGAATGATTGATGAGCCTTTGAACACTCAGGTTATTTTTGGATCAAGTGAAAAAGTTAGACAAGAATCTTAATAAAAAGGTTATTTTCGCAAGCTTGCAATATAGCCAGATTCTCTCTATAACGTCAATGTGTTTTCTGACAAGTGAATATCCCATGTCCCCTATTATTGTGTCTTTTTCTATTTATAGGGTACATATTTCTAAAAATCTTAATTAGTATAGGTACAGAGAATATTCACTAGAATATTCTCTTTTGTGTCCTATCCTAAAACTAGTCATTATAATGCTGCCCAAGATGCTCGACCTCCACCTTAATTTATGACGACTTCTCGACCTTGATCTTCGCTGACTCTTAGACCGCACCCTTCATCACTTCAGGGATCACTTCGACCTTAGGCGGGTCTTTGTTGAAGTTGTACTGATGACACGTGACAGTCTGTGAGGGCCTCATCAAAGCTAATATGGTTTGGTCATACCAAAGATAATTTTTGACCCATACATTGGGTTGCTTTGAATATGGAGAGTTCGGCCATGTGAGGAGGCATTGCCCTAGACTTGCTAGAGGAGCAACTCCTATTTCTAAGTCTGTGGTCCCTGCACCAGTTGCTTCATCGCCGGCCCAGTTAGTTACAGGGGAAGGTTATGCAGCCAAAGGTCGTCCTAGAGGAGGGGCCAAGTTAGTTGTGGGTAGGCTCGTTGATATGCTTTTCCAGGTAGGCCCGAGGTGGTGGCTTTAGATTCTGTGATTACATGTATGGTTTCAGTTTGTCATAGAGATGCTTTTGTGTTGTTTGATCCGGGGTTTACCTATTCCTATGTATCATCATATTTTGTTCCTTATTTGGATATGCCCCGTGATTCTCTTGATATTTGTTTTTCCATCCACAGGAAAATCTTGGTGAACAGAATTATCTGATACCTATACTGGTGGAAGATAGTAAGTATTTTATGAAATGGTCGAAATGTACGCAAACTTATCCGTGCACTGCAATTTTGAAAAATGTTAGTTTCAGTTTTATTAGTACATGATTTTCACATAGTTCTAACGTTATAAACTGCTGAATAAGGGGTATAAACCTTGCCATGTTTTCATGTCCAAGACTCTGTGCCCTGTTTGTGGTCCTATGAAAAGGTATGGACCAACATACGTTGGTACAGTTTCAGTCAAGTTCCAATTGTACACAAATGACCAGAACGGAAACTCTTGATTGTCTACTACTCCTTTTTCGTTTTTTCTCTGCATCAGTAAATTTCATGCATCCTTTATACTTCTGGAAATTCGTTAATAAAGTAGCCAAAAAAAGAGTGACTTTTTGAAAATCCTAGCTTTAATTAGGACTTGAAAATGACAGACGAAAATAAGTGGATCTTGGGTATGATGATGAAAATGCTGATAGGAATGTATATGATTGTCACCAAGTACTTGTGGAGTTCCTATCACACTTGTCAATATCGTACTTTAGTACCTTAAATCTTAAAAGAAGATATATGCTACATATTCGAATATATTTACATAATAATTACCACTTACAAAATAATTATAGATATATTTTTGTGATAAAATATTAGTTGAGAATTCGATAAAAATAGTAACTAACTTGGTATAGTAAATTTTGGATAAAAAGGTATGTTTATGAACAACTATAATTTAAGATAATTAAAGATATATTTATGTGATAAATATTAATGGAGAATTTAAAAATATTATCCCTCAAGCTATTTTGGTTTTCATCCAACTAGGTTTGTTGATCCAAGCCAAAACTAACTTTGACTTCAATTACTGTAAAACAATTATTATTATCCACTAATATGAATAGTAAGGGGTAGAGCTAGCATGCATGGGAAGTCCTAATAATTTTTGGATAAATTTTGTAATTTTGTTGAGAAACTTACTAAATTCGTACATATAATAAATTTTAAAATTCATAAATTTTAAATTTAAATTTTATAAACTTTAAATTCTGAATTCAATTATACCAATAATGCATGATCAAGTACTATATCATTTTCTCGATGACGCAGGATATTATTATCATTATCTTTATCAATCTGTGATATAACTAGTACGAGGTGGAAAGATTAAAGCGGTCAATGGGAATGTACACTCTTGTCATTTCCAACAACTCAATGCCAAACCATTAAAAGACTTCAATGATATTCTCAATTTGGATCATACTCAATCAAAGGTGAGTAATGGTCCCATTTACTTGATATATCAAATGGAAGTGGACCTATCAAGAGATTACATCCACGAGTCTCCTTTTATATTTCCCCAAAAATCAAGTCGATTTCCTCCAATTATCGAAATATACATTAAATTGCTTGCCATAGTTTGAAGAACAAATATTATGATAAAAAATTTATAGAGATAATCTCAGAAACCGATCCCCTCAAGTTTCGCCTTATAATACTAATTTTTATTGTGATTTACGATATTATGTCTACCTCGTTTATTAAATTACTTAATTATGGATAAGTTAACATGATTGATGTAAGTATCATGTGAGGGTAAATTCCTATCTAAATATTACTCCCTCCATCCCACTGTAATTTAACCCATTTCCCTTTTCAATTTGTCCAAAATAAATTATTATATTTAAAAATTATTTGATCATAATATCCTCAATTTATCCTAAATGACATGGCTTGTAGGATCAATTGACATACAAAAGTTCACCTTTTTATGGAAAGTGAGGATATGGAGAACATGTGGAACCCTCAACACCTCTTATTTAATTGTTGATAGTAAGGGTCATTTTGATAAGTAAGCTTAACTCATCTCTTATTTTCTCCGTCTCATGATAATATTTAACTAGGTACATCATTTAAGAATATAATTATTTTTTTAAAATTTGCGATTTAAAACAAGTCATATAAAGTTATATGACTATAAATCATCATATTAATGATAAAATAAAAAGTTTAAAAATATCATTCTGTTTTGGGAAAAACTAAAGAAAAGGGTGTCGCATGAGACGCGTAACAAAATTTCCTTATTTATTTCTTACATTATGTGTTCGATCAAATATCACCACATAAAATAGAGGTGGGGAGTAGTATTTAAAACCTTGCACAGAAACTAGTACCCTCACATTTGTTCTTTTGCATTACCTATCCTATCATATACAGTAGATGGGTGATCATTCTGCTGCAGATCGTTTTCAGGCTTTGAATTCTTCTTCTTCCCATTTTATGAACTCAAATAATATGGAACTCCTAAATAGTATAAACCTTGAAGCTGAGAATTTCAGCTCAAATATTAACCAACATGGGTTTTTGGCTTTGTCAAATGAAGACTTTTCTAATCATCATTCTCAAAATATTCATCAGCTTCCAAACATGGCTTTTCATACTGATATGAATCTCTCAAGTTCCATTTCTGCTCAGAATATATATGATCCAGCTGCTGCTGCTCAGTTTTTTACCTTGGGAGGTCCAAGTAGTTATGGCTGCAGTAGCAATATGAATTCAATTCCTGAATCAGAGTCCATACTGAATAATAATATTCCAAATCCTCCACCTCTAGTGTCTGGAACTGCCAAGGTCAATATAAATACTTATGTGCTTCTTTTCTTTAGACCTTTAAACAGATAGCCCACCGGATTTACTATTTATTTTTTCTAGATTATACATAGTTATACATATATTATACATTTAATTTGCTGGTTATATTTAGTTTGAATAGTTGGGTGGGCATGTTAATTCTTCTTCTCTTTTATTCTTTGTGTTTTATAAGAATTGTGTCATATTTCTTGGTGATATATAGAACTGTGAAGGGAGAAAGAGGAAAAGAAATAATCAGAAAGAAGCTGAGAAGCCAAGAGAAGTTGTTCATGTTAGAGCAAAGAGAGGCCAAGCTACTGATAGTCATAGTTTGGCAGAAAGAGTAAGTCTTCTTTATATTCAATATATAGTGTTATAATATTTCAATTTATTTCATGTATTTATCACTAGAAAATTCTATATATAAAATACAAAGACTTGTAAAATCATGATCTTGAGTAATTAATTTCTTGGTTGTGTCCTAGCTTCGAAGGGAGAAAATTAATGAAAAGCTTAGATGCTTGCAAGAACTAGTTCCTGGATGTTACAAGGTTAGTAATTCCTCAATACACACATACACACACCTTTTCTAATTTCATTTTCAAATAATCAAAATCCTTCTTGAGCAATTATTGCAAATATATATATATATATATATATATATATATATATATATATATATATATATAAAAGTTAATTAGTATTATGGTTTCCTTAAATCATCATTCTTGTATAGTAGTAAATAATCAAATTAAAATCCTTCTTGCAGACTATGGGAATGGCAGTGATGTTGGATGTAATAATCAACTATGTCCGCTCATTGCAAAATCAAATTGATGTAAGATAATAGACATACTATGATCTTATTACATATTGCTACACTAGGTCTAGAATAATAGTTAATGGCCTACTTATATCTAATATTCTTTTGTTTTTTGTTGAATTTTCTGTTTTAAGTTTCTTTCAATGAAACTATCAGCAGCAAGTTTGTTTTATGACTTCAACTCATCAGAGATGGATGATATGGACTCAATGCAGGTACACCTTTTTTCGTTCCCTTCACTGTTCTTTTTTATAGGTAGAACTACTGAAAATTAATGCACTCCTCCCTATGAAATGAGAGAAAAGTTTATCTAGAGAAGTATAATAGTCTCATTAGTAGTTGATGTGTAAGCACATGTAGGGGTGGCAAATGGGCAGTAGGTCGAAAATGGGTAATGCAAAAATAGATAAATATTTAACCCGATCTATATTTAATACGGATAGAAAATGGGTTAACCGGCTGATGATATGAATATTCATATTATCCACGGGTTCTTGAATGTGATCACTCATTGGTTATCCATCGGTTAAATGGATAATATAAATTATCCATATTGAAACCATTTTTAAAAAATTCATTGTCCAACCTATTTTTTACTAGATAATATGAATAGATAACGTTTTTTTTAAATTCATTTTGCCACCAGTAAGTATATCCAATTTTCATTTGTTGTATATTCGAGTGTCAAATAAATTGTAAGAGGTTAGAATTACCTTGAAATTTAAGCTACTTTATCCGGTGTATATACATTACATTACACATACACACACAAACATTTATATATTGTAGAATCTTTTGACATTTTCCATCAATTTGATGCCTCTATTGACATTAATTAGAAATGAAATTTGTACGTAGGGAACAAACGGGTATGCAGCTCAAGGAATGGGGAAGATTGTTGGTGAAGGATATGGAGGAGTTCCTCAGTTTCAAACATCTTGGCCTCTTTGACCTACTTATGATCATCTGCCTAAGAAAATTAATATACGCATTTGACACCATCCCAATAATATGTAGCAGATAATTAAGTGTATTTTAAACTTCCTTACTGGTAAACCCTTTGTTTGTATTTCAACAATCTTTTCTTCTTTTTTACTTTCTCTATTCTAAGTAATTATTCCAAAAAAGGTAGTGTTATGAAGAAAATACATTTATGCTGTTAAAATTAAAGGTTGAGCTTTGAGTTCTTTATCTTATGTATAATACATCTATAATCGATATACAATATCTGTATAATCATCTATAATCAGTATATAATCTACATATATTTATTAAAAAAAGTAAATTAGTGAATCCGACCGGTTATTTATGCTTTACATTTTGCCTTTTGAATATTTGTGTAAAACTATCATTTCTCTCTTTTTAAACGTCTTTTCTTAATCAACACTCGACAAATTGAACCAATTAGGATAAAGTTCGAAAAAGTTGCTTTATATGGTTCTAATGAACCAACTAAATACTTCCAGATTTTCTGAAATGTCTAATATTTTGAAACAAATTTATATTGCCAATAGGACTAATATTTGAAAGTGGAGGGGGTATGTATCAGTTAGTGATGTAAAATTGTCTGTATATTTCTAGATTTCAAAAATAAGTGTCAATGTGTACCCTACAAATAAAATTGGGGTATATGAATGTCCAAAGACTAGGATCCTTTAACAGCTTCAGTACAATGTCTAAAGCAAGATTGAGGAATGTCAGATCCCATCCAATTAAAAAAAAGAAAAGAAAAAAGAATGAACCATCACAAGTCCTGATCTCATTAGAAATCATGAGATATGAGAATGAAAGAAAGTTATATGAATCAAAACAAACTTAATGATGTATATCTAGAGGTCCCTCAAATTGTATCTATTGGAAGATTAACAAATCCCGGTGACCATCAAACGTTGTGGTGGATTAATAAGTATATCTCCGTCATTAATAAGAGGTCTCAACTTCAAGCCTTGAGTATGTAATCATCTCTAGGAGGGAGCGTTTTACGCTTTAAAGTAGGACTTTGCGATACGAATTAAGATTAGTCGGGTCCAAAAACGGATACTAAATATATGATGAAAAACCAAAAAATATAATAATCCTGGTGACCCTTTATTCTAATGATGAGATGCTACTCAAGAAAATTCAATCATTTTAAGATTGGGGTGAGAGATGAAATAATTGGAAGTAGACAGCTTAACTGATTGATTCATTTAGCCAAATTCCATTCAATAATGCTTCAAATAGTGAAATATTATGACTGTTGATTATGTCATATTCTTTTGTAGTAACTTAAAAAAACTCTAGCTGGGTACGAGATGCACATCATGCAGTAAGCCCCATCTCGTTTTGGATCACAAAAAAGAAATTAAAAAGAAAAAGAATAAAAGATAAGCAAAAGCAAAAGAAGAAGATAAGGAAAAGGAGAGGTGAACACTTAGCACAAGTGGTTGAAGGAATTGTAATCCCTTGAGAAGCCTAAAAGCATTAAGAAACAAAAAATTATTTGGTAGACCTTATTTGTCAGAATCTAATAGACCTTAAAAATAATTTTGGGTCGAAGACTTTAATTCATGACTAGGGGTGACTCTTCACACGGTTGCAGTGGGGCAATGAGATCGAAACATGGCAGAAGTAAGTGAGAGAAAAAATTAACGAAATATATTTAATTAGGTTAATTGAATATAGAAGAAAGATCGAGTTAGCAAGGCAAACGGGGATAGATTGTAAACATAGAGAAAAAGGTGAATAAAAAATATTTAATTTATTAATGAGTATAAGAAAATTTACTCTAACCAACGACGGTTTTTAGTGGGGAAAAAGTTAAAGATGTGAACCGAACCAGGTAGCACTGGGGAAGGAAGGCATCCCTACTTTGAAGACCATCCTTTTTCGATTGAGCATTATATGCAAAATACCTATTAATCTTAAAATAATCACCCTCTCCTATCCATTTTAAAATTATTTACAATAGGAATTTGTATACAAATAGCCGGCCATATTCATTATTTACCTTTTCTAACCATATACATTGATTATACATAATTATACATATATAATACATAAATTATGCATATATTATACTTCCACTAGCTATTTTTAGTTTAAGTGGTTAGATGAGTGGCTATTTGAGTTAATTCTTCTTTACAATATATACCTACCCAATTAAAACTAATTACCCCTACCTACCCACCCATCCCAACTCTTTTTACCCATTTGGCTTAGCTTAGCTTGATTTGACTTGGTTTGGCTTTGTTTTGGCTTGAATTGGCTTGGTTTATAGAAACTTAGTTTGACTTTATTTGGCTGGGTATTAAAAAAATGGGTTAGGGAAAACAAAGTGGGTAGGGGCGGGTAAATACTTTCCGCCCCATGGGTATTTGCCAAAGATCTCCTTTTTGATTGGTATGTTTGATATTCGGAATCCACGGGCTAGTCAATCCATATTTGCATTGTGTAGAGGCAATAAAGGGGAAGCGTGTCTCACTAGAAATTTTTCATTTTTAAAATCCAAATTCGAGAACACTGATTAAGAGAAGTAATTACGTTCAACTTTAGTCCTAAAAAGGATAAGTGGTCGCTACAAATATAATCTGGTCTAAGACTTTGGAATCGTATCCCACAGAGAACTAAGGTTTAGCTACAACAGTTCACTATCTCTAAGAAAACAAGCTCGAACAATTTTTAAGTTATAAATATTAATATTCTTTTGTCTAACTAATTAACTAACAAATTAAAGTAGTAAGTTAACAACTAGAGATACTAAGGGTTGGAGACAAGATTAAGGAGGCCTAGAGTTATGATTTTACCAATTGTCGGAATCCTTCTCGCTACATCTCCTATAATTTCGCCTAAGTATTCTCTATCGATCGTGAGCACTTCGGGTGTAGTAATTCTCTCCCGAGCAACTACAATAATTTACTAGACATATTCTCCCGAATTACGCTAGTTGGCTCTATCTTACCGCTCACTATGATCACGTCATTGCTTTGTTATTCCTAATACCACCTTTAAATCTGCTGTATTGATTCCTCACATACGTTAGGAGTGACGTTGTTCAACAATCACCTAAATATGTACCATTTTCAAACAATACATAATAAATAGGCATAGTCAATTTATGGACATTCAATCAACAACAACGAATACGTAGTTGAACATGTAGAGAAATCCAACGACTCAATTATATAAAAACATAATAAGATTTTATCCTACAAAAGGTTCCATCAAAACTCTAGATAATAAATTATCTACTCATAATATTATATAGAAATACAATACTAAAATTCATAACCAACAATAGAAAATAGGAAGAAGAAAAAAAAAACTCGTTAGTGAATCTTCCTCCTTGCTCCTAGCATATTCTTTTCTCCAAAAGTGTTGTCTAACACTAAAGTAGTGATTCTCCCTCCAAAATTCTCTAAAAACCATGTTTAGAGTGTATTTATATGGCCTAGATAGGGTGAAGGTCCCTCCAACGCAATTCAATCTCGGATAGGAAAGCTGGAATCCGTGTCCATGTTTGCCCGTCGCGTGCCCATAGACGCGGACTCAGGTTTTGCAATTTTCTATTTCGCAAAGCGATCCGTGCCTTCGTGTCGTTTCATTATTTTTTGCATTCAATTATATCATTTTCCGCGTCTATTTTTGTGCCATGCGCGAGAATAGACGAGCTCCCAAGATTTAATTAAGTGCTTTTGGAGGTAAAGGTTCAACAAGATTTAATTAAGAACAAAGGGGATTCAGGATTCGTCTTGTAATGTGGATACCAAAGAAAATGTTACAGGCTCAAATGGACTAACAAAGGATAATTTTATCACTGGTAGGCAAGTAGATTAGAGGTCAAACAAAGAAATACGTATATCATTTTCTAAACTCACAAAACTTACTTATTTCGCTTCAACTCAAACACGGGGCAAGTTCTAGACTAGCATGGGATGACACAGAGTACAACCAAATATCTCACCTCACACAATGCACATGACTTACTCAGGACGACTCAGACTCGACTATCAAGTTAAAGCAACTAAGCACAATCATAATATAATTCAATCACATAGGATGTATATAATAAGAGTCAAAAGATGAGCCCAAGTGTCAAAATAAGTCACATATACTCTCAAGGCATATAGTCACAAGAATCAAGAAGAAAGTACTCAGCGCAAATGCTCCAGTTCTAAGTCCCGACATAAAACATGTCATAAAGCATAGATACTCAACTTCTCCCCATTCCATTATCAGTTTAAAAAGAAGAAGAATTTATTTTGGTATTTTTCTTTAGACTTAAAAATCTCAAGAAAACTGTCTAGGAAGTTCATCGTCGGGCAAAGTCCATTTGATTTTTTGAAAAATTTGAAAACTCTACCGAAACTCACTCAATTCAAAGAAAGAGTCATACCTTGGAAAAGAACCATGGCCAAAAGAAAAAATAAGTGGGATTATTTCTACCTAATTTTTTTTTGTATTTAAAAAATAAAGAATTCCAAATAAACTAGCACAAGTAAAATAGCACAAATAATATCTCAGACAGTCTCTCACCTCACATTTAAAATTGTGTAGTTACGCCTCGCAGTATTATATTACGATGATGTTACGCCCTTCATTATTACG